>NC_135213.1:15019890-15055822 GCF_052324685.1 Brachyhypopomus gauderio | reverse complement strand
TCTCTCTCTGTCTCACTCTTTGTCTCTTTATTCTCCATGTCTCTCTTAGGGCTCTTGCCTCTCTCACTTTCTCTCTCTGTCTCTCTCTCTCTGTCTCACTCTCACTCTTTGTCTCTCTCTTTCTGCCTTTCTCTCTTCAGGCTCTCCTATCTCTCTTTCACTTTCCTTTGCTTCCATTCTCAGATAATGGATTAAGCCTCTTTATGTGCAACAATGATGGATATTTCTATTTTCGGTTAAAAATAGAGCTTTTTTGCCCTTCTAGCGATTAGGGAAGTAACACTGAGGCTTAGGAGTGAGTCTATAGCACAATACTTTGTTTGGTCAGAACAGAAACACTGGGAGCAGTGAAACAAATGTCTGTGAAACAAATTTTAAAAAGTAAAGTCTTGTGTCCTCATAAAAATTGGTGTCTTGCATAAATGAAGTCTCCTAAACTCCCTGCTTATTGCTCTTAAGTTATTAAGTTATTATTCTTAAGGCATATTCAGTAACTGGTGTGAATAGTTCAGTAACTACATTGAAAATAATATGAAACAAAGAAACTAATTATGAAAATCAGAAAAGTGAGACTCTTGACCCACTGATGAATCCTTGGACTATGTGAGAAGCTAAAGGTTAGAGGTTAAAGGTCTTAAGGCCATGATGATGATATTTGCTTATGATGATAGTTTGAGGAACCGTGCCTGAGTTCACAGGTGGGCCTGCTTTAGTTCAGCGTCCTACACCATGACAGTCTCACCATGAGCAGTCTCAACCGGAGTCACTTCTGTTCATTCAGTTGATTTTGTTTCCGTTTTATGTATATAGCAAATCTTCACGATAGACATTGTTGAAGCAGTTTTACAGCAAACAGGTCTAGACTGCTAATGAGCTAGACAAGGACGATGGCATCAAGGAGAAACTCCCCTGGGCTGGAAGGAAGAAGCTTTGGGAGGACCACACTCGAAAACCCCGTTCTTCGCTCGGCTAAACTGCATAGCAGGGCTTATTCTGTGAGAGACGCATTAACAAATGAGAGTTACTGAGAATGAACTGAAAACATATAAGCAAAATAAATGAGATGCACAGCACATGTAGCACATGTGGCTGATACATTATTATCTAGTCTTTTTATTTGCATGTTCCTGCACAGGAGCTTTTGTTGCTTTTGATTTACTTATTTGTTTATTTATTTATTATTATCATTTTTAGCTTTTTTTCGCCTCCCACACATTCCACGAAGCAGAGGTGAAGTTCCAAATCTGTGGACCAGGAGTCATTCTGAGGTGGGACGTGCAGTCCTAGTGTCTGAGCGTCCACCGCGGCAGGTGGACTGTATTACTGCGAATGCAAAAGCCAAACCACAAAGCACCTCGAATTTTCAATGACGGTGTACAAAGACATCAATAATGCAGGCAGGGTGGTATTTATTACTGAACACTCGCCGAGCCAAAGCAAAGATGAGTGTGTGATGTGATGAATGTGGTTGGGGTAATGAATTCAGTAATATCTATTAACTGCTATATCACAATGTGGAATCAGTGCCTTTCATTTGGGAGGCTGCCTCCATACATACTAAAGCTACCACTGCTATATACACTCTGATATCATAGAAACTAGGACATAGCAGTGCAAACTCACAACACTGTACTCCAGTAGCAGAGAAAATCCATGACACGCACACACACACACACACACACAACACACACACACACACACACACACCACACACCACACACACACACACACACACACACACACACACACACACACACACACACACACACACACACACACACACACACACACATACACACACACACACACACACACACACACACACACACACACACACACACACACAACCCACACACACACACACACACACACACACACACACACACCCACACACACACACACACACATACACACACACACACACACACACACACACACACACACACACACACACACACACACAAACACACACACACACACACACACACAGTCATTCATACGGTGTGTGTCCCCCTTCTTTCAGGCTTCATGCTTCGTATTTTCCGATCATGTCTCTGTAGTCGTGGGAGAGAACAGACAGCCTGATGCTGGGTGGTATTAACACATAAATGGGCTTTAAACAGCAGGACCTGAGCTGTGTGTGTGTGTGTGTGTGTGTGTGTGTGTGGGTGTGGGTGTGTGTGTGTGGCAAGAGGCAAGAGAGGCAGAGAGAGTGCATGCAAACACACACACACTCACACACACACACACACACACACACACACACACACACACACACACACACACACTCACACACACATACACACACACACACACACACACACACACACACACACACACACACACACGTGTCCTTGTGAGTTGGAGCCTTGCGGATGCTGTGTGGATACTCTGAATTGGAGAATTGTGTCTTTGGGTGGAGGTTAATGTCTCATTTCACAGGCGATGCCTCAGGGCCTACAACTGACAATGAAGCCTCTAGTGTGTGTTGTGTGTGTGTGTGTGTGTGTGTGTGTGTGTGTGTGTGTGTGTGTGTGTGTGTGTGTGTGTGTGTGTGTGTGTGTGTGCATGCATGCGTGTGTGTGTGTGTGCGTGCATGTGTGTGTGTGCTTGTGTGTGTGTGTGTGTGCGTGCGTTCGTGCACACACATGCATGTGTACAGGTGCGTTAGCATTTCTGCCTGCGTGTGTATGAGTGTGTATGACTCCTGCGCTGATTGCTCAGTCTGCCACCTGCATCAGCAGATCCAGCGTGAGCTTGTGTGAATCCTCCTCCCACGGGATCACCTGCCCTCTGTGTCCCCCACCTCACACACCATCACTCCAGCTGTTGTACATTACTCCGCCAAGCACCCTGCACGTACGTACACACACACACACACACACACACACACACACACACACACACACACACACTTCATAGACGGCCAGAGTCTGACACTCTGTCAGTATATGCTGGTCAGCACTGTTCAAGTCACGCACACACACACACACTCTGTGTGGGTGTGTGCTAGCCATGACTGCCGTGGGCAGATACACACTCTCCTGGGGGCAGAGTGGAGCTGGCAGCAGTGTGAGGAGTGACTCACTCCACCTCACTGCTGGCTGTGATGTTCGTGCCCCACATGCCCCGCCCACCTCCCTGTGGCCCACCTCCCTGTGGCCCTCCTCCCTGTGGCCCTCCTCCCTGTGGCCCACCTCACTGTGGCCCTCCTCCCTGTGGCCCTCCTCTCTCCTGAGTGTTTCCCTAATCAAGGAGGAGAGAGGGAGGGGCCGATGGTTTGGGAGTGCAGTGGAGGACGCCTATGCAAATGTGTGTGTTTGAGAAAGTGAGAGAGCAGAGTGTGTGTGCAAGTGTGGGAGAGCCAGAGGAGTCAGAGTGTGTGTGTGCATGTGTGTGTGTGCATGTGTGTGCGCACATGTGTTTCCATGCACTTGAGCATGTGCATGCGTGTTTTAGCATTTGCATTGATTTGTGTAAAACGGAGGTTATTAAAACATGTCCGCAGGTAAAATCCACTCAGAACTGGTGTGTCCACTGTTAGTTGGTGATGGGGAGGGGGTGTGTGTGTGTGTGATGGTCAGGGTTGTGATGGGTGTGTGTGTGTGTGTGTGTGATGGTCAGGGTTGTGATGGGTGTGTGTGTGTGTGTGTGTGTATGATGGTCAGGGTTGTGATGGGTGTTTGTGTGTGTGTGTGTGTGTGTGTGTGTGGTGGTCAGGTTTGTGATGGGGAGGGGTGTGTGTGATGGTCAGGGTTGTGATGAGTGTGTGTGTGTGTGTGTGTGTGTGTGTGTGTGTGTGTGTGTGTGTGTGTGTGTGTGTGTGATGGTCAGGGTTGTGATGGGGTGTGTGTGTGATGGTCAGGATGATGGGGCAGGGGTGTGTGTGTGTGTGTGATGGTCAGGGTTGTGATGAGTGTGTGTGTGTGTGATGGTCAGGGTTGTGATGGGTGTGTGTGTGTGTGTGTGTGTGTGTGTGTGTGTGTGTGTGTGATGGTCAGGGTTGTGATGGGTGTGTGTGTGTGTGTGTGGTGGTCAGGTTTGTGATGGGGAGGGGTGTGTGTGTGATGGTCAGGGTTGTGATGGGTGTGTGTGTGTGTGTGTGTGTGTGTGATGGTCAGGGTTGTGATGGGGTGTGTGTGTGATGGTCAGGATGATGGGGCAGGGGTGTGTGTGTGTGTGATGGTCAGGGTTGTGATGGGGTGGTGATGGGGTTGTGATGGGGGTGTGTGTGTGTGTGTGATGGGGTGGTGATGGAGGGTTGAGTGGTGGAAAATTCCTTTTGCCCAGCTCTCACTTTGTGGGCTAGCTCTCATTGTCCCTACCTCCTTCCTTCCCTCCCTCCCTCCCTCCTTCTCTCCCTCCCTCTCTCTGGCTCTTCTTGGTGCAGTGCTGCAGTCATCCTGCTGCATTACCTCCCCCCCCCCCTCCTCCCCCCTGCTCTGGGGAATACCCCCACTCGAACCCTCCACCCCACCACGGAGGTGTGTCAGCGTGGGCTTCTTCATCACTGGGTCTCTTGTGCGGAGGTGTGGGCCCGGCAGCTGCTGCCGTCACACCGTCCTTCCGTCAGATAGTGCCGCTTACCCGCCTGGACCGAGCTGAACTTGTTTTCTCTCCCCGTGTTCTGCGGGCTTGGACACCAGCGCCGGTGCTGTGTCATTGAGATTGAGCACCGCTTAACAGCTTCAGACTTTTAAATGAGTTTACACAATGGGCTGAAGTAGCCGTGTATCTACAGACTTGTCCTTTCTGTTCGAAACGGTTGAGAGACATTGCGGGTCGATGAAGCACGTTTACGTCTTTAAGAGTCGAACCGTGCGGCGGCCTTGTTTGGACCTGCTAAACTCGTGCAAAGGTAAATGGTGCGACTGCAGGGAAAACTTCACCGGGGAGCGGGCGTGCTGACGAGGGCCCTGCAGGCTTGCAGTGGGTGTGTATGTGCGCGTCCCAGCTTCAATGTGCTTTAACAGTGTGTGTGTGTGTGTGTGTGTGTGTGTGTGTGTGTGTGTGTGTGTGCAGAGCATCTTTGCCCAGTTCCAGTTCAGCAGCGAGAAGGTGCTGCCCTCCGACGCCCTGCGCTCGGCCCTGGCCAAGACCTACCAGGACGAGCAGCGCTTCCAGCTTGGCATCATGGACGACGCCGCCGAGTGCTTCGTAAGGCCCCGCCCCCTTCCCGCTGTCCCCGCCCTCGTCCCTTTATCTCTCCACAGCTCAATCTGCCCATCACACCCATCACGCTCCCTCTCCATCACCTGTCATCACTCCTCCAGCCCCTCCCCCACGGTTTCTTCTCCCCTCCTGGAGCCCGTCATCCTTGACCGGGATATCTGGAGGAGCTCCTCTCCTCACATGACTGTTACTGTGTGGGGGAGGTGAGGTGTGCGGGTCGAGATAACACAGGGAGTCCGAGGACGTTCCACTGATGTAGGCGCTGTTTAACTCAGCTGGGCGGTTAGCAGGTACTTATAGGCACTGGAAGCAGCCGGGGCACGTGGCACTTTAAACCTGACTTAAACCTCGCTGATATGAAGCTAGTCTGGGTTTAGACCGTTTCCTTATGTTTTAAAATCACTTTATCACCTAAACTCACTTTGTAAGCCCAGCCGGCACTGCCTGCTGTAGCCCACGACGAGATGAAATATGACTGCAAAATGTGGTCCCTGCTGTAGCACTGCAGTGGTGTTGTTGCCCTGTGCAATGACAAACAGGCTTGTGGGACATTAGCACCGTGGGCGTTTCCGTGCCCTGGATGAAGCCTGTAATTCACTTGATCGGTCCACATGCGTTAATATGATCATACTTGCTTCTTGGAGAGCCGGGATAATTCTAAAGTCCATTCTTCCCAGCCTTGCCTTCTCCTCTAACCAGATTATTGTCCTGTACTTGATTAAGGCACATGGACTGAGCTAACATTCATGGCCTTAAAGGACGCTCTTCTATAAACGTCAATACCGATAATTGCTTTTAAGCAAATAAGCAATTGAAGGATCGTTCGCAGCCGAACAGCTGAGCTGTCCAATCGAGATAGCTGGCCAAGAGGGCCTCTGATTGGCTCATTCTTAACTACCCATTTATATGCAGGCGGCTCTGCGTGGGTCAGGACTTCTCCACTGTAGATCTGCGAAAGCAGCAGCGACTCTTTCTGCAAGGTCACAAAAGACGACATCATCAAAGTGTTATTTAGTTCAATTAACGGCTCTCCAGTAGCTCTGGAGCACCGGGCCGCACCGGGCTGCTCCTGTCACTCCGCTTCAGTATTTTTAGTCGAGGAGCTGTTGGATCCGCTATGGCTTCGCTCTTTATTTCCCCGTCTTGTTTAGGAGGCGGAGTCGGCGCCGGTCCAAGGCCTCGCCGTGCCGCTCCCGCCGGACGCCTCCTCCTCCTCCTCCCTCCAGGAGAACGAGGGGGGGGGTTTGCACTCCAGCGCCTCATTTCCGCCCCTCCCGCTCACGCCCACCTGCACATCTGTGCCGGTGCGGACGCAGAGGACTCCCGCTTTTGCAGGGGCAGGAAATGACACGCTCCTTGGGTACTGATGGTGGGTTTTTCCCCCCCAGGGAGTGTGAAAGCAAGCGCTGCTGGTGTCGGTAGGCACGAGCTCCCTGCTGGAGTGTGTTGGCTAGTGTGTAATTTGGGTCCTGCGTGTGAACCCGGCTGCTGGCCTGGGGCCGGTACATTCAGTGCAGGTTAATATAGATTGAGTGTGGTGGGCGTGGCCAGGGGACAGGCAGATGAAGGAGAAAGAGAGCAAGGAGGAGTGGGAGGTGATGAATAGTTCTCTCTCTCTTTCTCCCACTTTCTCCCTCTCTCCCACTCTCTCTTCCTTCCTCTCTCCCTCCCCTGCTCTCTCTCTCTTCATTTTCCCTCTCTCCCACCCTCTCACCCCTCCTTTCCTTTGTCTCTCTTTCACATTCTCTTCATCTCTGTCCTCTCAGGGCCTTGTCTCTGTCAGGAGGTAGCAGCATGATCGATTGATTTTAAATTTGTTCAGCAAGGGAATCAGAATGACTCTTATGAAATATAGATCTGTTCTCTTTCCCTTGATCAGATTAACGTGAAGTGAGTGCTGACAGTGAAAAATGAATCAACAAAGCAGACCACACAACTCGCTTGGTGCGATAAGATCCGAGACTCGCTCTCGCACATCGCGCGTCAACAAAGCCCCGTTAGAAAACCTCCCAGACGCCCCAGACAGTTGAATCAGACGGCGCACACACGCGCACGCACCCTCGGACGGTGAAATGTCAGATGTGTGTTTTCCTCAGGAGAACCTCCTGATGCGGATACACTTCCACATCTCCGATGAGACCAGGGAGGACATCTGCACAGCCAAGCACTGCATCCCACACCAGAAGTTCGCCATGACGCTGTTTGAACAGGTACCAGGAAACCAAAGCAGGCAGCTCACTCGCTCACGCAGGAGGAGAGAATAATGTTCTACAAATGTTCAATGTGCACCTGTGTGTTGTGTCTTATTCAAATGAGTTTACTGGTTTGCGTGTACCTGTGTTCCTCTTTCCTCTGCTGCCCCCAGTGCGTGTGCAGTAGCTGTGGGGCCACCTCAGACCCTCTGCCCTTCATCCAGATGGTGCACTATATTTCCACCACATCGCTCTGGTAAGTGGGGGCCCGTGCCGTCAATCACAGAAAGTCACGCGTGTCCTGCTCCCGCTCTGAGGGCAGGCGTCTCCGGCCGGAGGCGTGCCTCGCCGTGATTGGTTCAATTTGGTGTGGGCTGCGGAGATGGCTGGTTCTGTCAGCGCTGGGGCATGAGGAGCGGAGGGGAGGGGAGGGGAGGGAGGGAGGTTGGCGGAGCGGGAAAGTGGCCCCGTTATTACAGCCCCTTCGTGGGCTGTGTGGGCGTGAGGGCAGGCGGGGGAAGGGCACACAGGAGGGAGACGGCCTCACAGCCTCTCACACGCCCCGCCTGCCCGCACGGCCGCGCTGGGGCTCTCTGTCACAGGTTATTAGCTGTCATTGAACATGTCAGCCCGGCGAGAGCCATCGTGTAGACCCGAGTAAAGGGAGCACTCCGCTAGAAAGTCTTTTTCTTCCTCAACCCTACACACCTACATACACATTCGCTCATACACACTCAATCTATTATGTTCAGGTCGTTCTCACCCTTTTGCAGCTCTCTCCTCAGTCTTTCTCTATTTCTACTGCCTCCCTCTCTCCCTCCCTCTCCCCTGTTCCTCTCTCCCTCTCCCCCTGTCTGTCTCTCCCTCTCCCCCTGTCTGTCTCTCCCTCTCCCCCTGTCTGTCTCTCCCTCTCCCCCTGTCTGTCTCTCCCTCTCCCCCTGTCTGTCTTTCCCTCTCCTCCAGTCTCTCTCTCCCTCTCCCCCTGTCTGTCTCTCCCTCTCCCCCTGTCTCTCCCTTTCCCCCTGTCTGTCTCTCCCTCTCCCCCTGTCTGTCTCTCCCTCTCCCTCAGTCTGTCTCTCCCTCTCCCCGTCTCTCTCCCTCTCCCCCTGTCTGTCTCTCCTTCTCCCCCTGTCTGTCTTTCCCTCTCCTCCCGTCTCTCTCTCCCTCTCCCCCTGTCTGTCTCTCCCTCTCCCCCTGTTCCTCTCTCCCTCTCCCCCTGTCTGTCTCCCTCTCCCCCTGTCTGTCTCTCCCTCTCCCCCTGTCTGTCTCTCCCTCTCCCCCTGTCTGTCTCTCCCTCTCCCCCTGTCTCTCTCCCTCTCCCCTAGTCTGTCTCTCCCTCTCCCCCAGTCTGTCTCTCCCTCTCCCCCAGTCTGTCTCTCCCTCTCCCCCAGTCTGTCTCTCCCTCTCCCCCTGTCTCTCTCCCTCTCCCCCTGTCTGTCTCTCCCTCTCCCCCTGTCTCTCCCTCTCCCCCTGTCTCTCTCCCTCTCCCCCTGTCTCTCTCCCTCTCCCCCATGTCTCTCTCCCTCTCCCCCATGTCTCTTGCTCTATGTGAGCATGTGCTTGTGAGTCTGTATATCTGATATGGTCAATGCCAGTTCCAGTGGCAGGAGTGAGTGTACAGTGCCGCTAAACTCTTCAATTTCACCAAGAACATCGATATATTCTCCTCATCAGCAAGACTTATAAACTCAGGGAATATGTGACTAATTAAGGTCTGATTTAATTAGGCTTTTTAAATTTAATTTTGGTCTAATTTAGTTCTAATCTGAGTAAATGTTGTACATTCAGTCTGGATCCGCTTGTCCTGGCACTGCTAGTGCAGTCTCTGTGCTTTAGGTGTCCAGGACTGTGTATGTCTGAGCAGTTGTGTCATTTGGGTGATTATGATTGTGTTTGGTGTTCTGAGTGTGTGTGCGTTTAGAGTGTGTTAGTGTATTGTTAGTGCGTTGTAATGCTGAGTAAAACTGTAGATGGGAATGTTCTCTTTTTTCAACTCTTGGTCCTGCAGAGCGAATATGGTCAGTATTTAATATCTTTATTATGAATGGATATCTGCTCTATTCTTCCCAGCATGCATTGTTTGTGGTGCTCCTGTACACCTTTAGTTACAGAACTAGATCAACTACAAGCTCGTACCATTGGCTGAGTTCCTGATTTGTAGGCGGATCCCACAGCTCACATCCATACAGGGCAATTCAGAAAGTTAAATTCTGTTTGGATTTTCTACTGAAATGTGTAGTTTCGATGGCACAGGAAGCTCTGTACACTTTTCTTATTAGTTCATTCACTGCTAATTTAAAATATCTATAATAACTCTATTATTATTTGATGATTCCTAAGTAATTATAATTTGATATTCTATATTGTTAATACCTATTGTAAATGTGTGTTTTTATCCCTGAGATCTGGATTCTGTCTGGAATATTATTTGTGGCTGTTTTTTTGTTTGTAAGTCCATAGCCAGGGCCCAGGTCTGGCACTACTGCTCCAGCGGGTTCAGGTTCTGCTCCATACCTGTGTGCTGGGGAAAACAGAACCAGGTGGTCTGCATGTGGCAGGAATCTCATGTCTGAGTCAGAGTCTGAGAGCAGGAGCTGTAGACTCTTCTAGTATTTTCCCAATTCATTAATATAGATATTAAACAAATGTTGGGCTTAGATAGCACATTATTCGCTGCATGTGTCTGAGAGGACATTTGGTCATTTATGGCCACTTTTTTTATTTTTCCTGTACACAGGGTTAATGAGTTGATGTGTTTTACCCCCTAAACCACTTCTATAATTTTGTCAAATAAACTTTGGTGCCAGATGGAATCAAAAGCCTTTTTAAAGTCTATAAAGCATGCAAATATTTTGCATTTATTTTGGACAACATGTTTATCAGTTAGGGTGTGTATGGGGTAAATATGATCAGCGGAATTGTAATTTGGTGAAAATCCAATTTGGCTTCTACTCAGGACATTGTGCTTAGTATGGAAGTTCAGAAATCACAGATGTCTCTGTAATTGTTAGGATTGAATTTATCTTCAGAGTGGTGTTATTAATTCTGGATTCTAGATTTCATGGAGGAATCGTGCATTCAGAACCAGTATTAGAATGACCCAATGAAATTTAGATATCAAGGCATATGTCCTTGTTCAGTAATTTAGAAGTTTTGATTGGCTTTAATGTAATTTAATAGCTAATTCTAGTTTCTCCAGTTTATTTATGACTTTGTTGAGGTTTTGCCTTTGACTGTATTTTGACTCTACTTTCTGCAAGACAGATAGGAAATGGACTGTCTTAACGTCCTCATTTTGTATAGCTAGTTCTTCATGGTTTCTTTTTTAAGGTTGTTCTTGTCAACTCCCCCTCCCACTGACGAAGGTCAGTCACCTGCTGACTCAGGTGTGTATGTGGTCTGATTCCCAGGAGTCACTGGGAGGACACACCATGTTTGCCATCCCCTTCACCCAAATGGAAGTAACTTCCCTGATCTATATAACCAGATTATTGAACTGTTTCACCTGTTTCCCATTTACTGTCCGATTACTAGTAGTATTTAAACTGGACTTTAGTTCAGCTGATTACAAAGTTTTGCCAACATTCACTGTTGTATATTGACTGTTCCCTTTCAGAAGGCTGTTGTCTGTATTTCCATGGTTTTTTTTTTTTTGTTTTGTTTTTTTGAACTAACTCTTTTGGATTTGCCCTTTTACTTGACTTTGTTGTTTGTTTCTGGATTTTGGCCTTTTGACTGGTTTGACTGGCCTATTTTCTGGGTTTTTCCTCTATACTGGTTGCTGTGCACTCTGGTTTTGACTCTGGATCTTTGACTTCGTCTTCTGTGATTGCCCTTCAACAACTTCAAGTAAATACCAAACGTGTTATTTAATCCGCAAGCATCTGATTTTCACAATGTTGCGGTTGTCCCAAAATTGGTTTTTGATTAGTGTGAGTTGCTTGAGAGTGTACTATGCTTCTTTAGGTCCTGAATGTATATTAGATTTCTTCAAAGTCTCACAGTAGAGAAGATATTTTATTGCTGTTTCATAAGCTCCATATTCATTAACAGTCTTTGTCAAACCAATTATCTGCCTTATTTACTTTTAGGTTTTAATGCACTCTGAAGTGTCAGTTGCTTCTGCAGCTGTCAGATCGAATCTTTCTTTACTGTGAACATGTCCGGAAAGGTATCTAAAAGTATTTGGATTTTGGAAGTACTGATTGCCTTTTGGAATTCATTGGTGCTGTCTGTGTGGTCTGTGTGGTCTCCTGATATTGACAGCTTACTGGGCTGTGTGAGTGTCGGCCCTTTTAATGAACACAGTGATTTGGCTGTGATCCGACAGAGGTTATAGTGTTATTTATTTATTTATATATATATATTTAGTTATTAATGGTTAATACAGAGAGAGAGAAGTAAGAATGAAATCTGTTATTACATAATCCACTGTGCTATTCCTAAGAGTTGAGCAGAGTGTGTATTCTTCTAGGCAGTCGCCTTTTGACAGTGTGCAGATCCGGACTTTGACAGAGCTGCAGAAGTTCTCCATTTCTGTTGGGTCAAAAAGAACTGTTATTAATATGAGACAGCTGATTGGTAGAGGAATGTTTTCCTAAGTGAATGAACTCTGGTTGTGTTTTGGCTTTCAGGTCTCCACAGGTGATTCCTTTTCCCCTGGGCTTGTCACCTGTCTCATCAATCATGTCTTCAGAGTAGCATAGAGACTGAGGGAGGAATGGAGATGGATGTAGAGGCATATGGCCTTCTGGGAAGAGACTATAGTGTTTTTGATTTTGAGCCAAATATATTTCCCTTTTTTTTTTTTACAATGTCTTTAGATTTGATTTAAAGCAGATAATTATTCCCACGGAGCATCAGCCTTGACATGTTAGCCGAGCGCCTTTAGCTGTGTGAAGGCTTCACACGATGCTGTGTGAAGGTGCTGGATGGACGGACCTGTGTGTGTGTGGTAGTGGAGTGCACGTGTCGCCCTAGTGCCACATCCTTCAGTGCGGTAGCGTGCCTGCGTAAGTGCACGTGATCGTGTAGGCGGTGTGGGGTGATGGTTTAGTGGTGTTCCAGGTGCACGTTGAGAA
Source organism: Brachyhypopomus gauderio (assembly GCF_052324685.1). Taxonomy (NCBI): domain Eukaryota; kingdom Metazoa; phylum Chordata; class Actinopteri; order Gymnotiformes; family Hypopomidae; genus Brachyhypopomus; species Brachyhypopomus gauderio. The sequence continues at coordinate 15,043,377 of NC_135213.1, read as the reverse complement.
GAAGGGCATGTCCTCTAGAGATCCCTGCATTTACTGTCTGGATAGAGGCTGGGTGGAGGTCTAAGATCTTGACACTGGGGAACATCTCTCCAGATACCAGTCCTCCGCCCCACTCCTGCTCTGCTCTAAGATCACGTGTGCCGCTGTGCACTATGCAAACAGGCTTTCCAAGGATGTCTTCCTTATTCTTGGTCTTCTGTCCTGGGAAAAGTTTCTCCTTTCCCTTTTTTGTGGCATGTTTTTGTGGTGTCCCAGGTCTGCTGGTCAGTGTTTGCTCAGGGTGTTCTCTGTGTGTGTGTGTCTGTGTGTGTGTGTGTGTGTGTGTGGGGGGGGGGGGGGGGGGGGGTATGGTTGCGACTGAAGTCTGGGAGCAGCTGCTCTGGTGCATGGGGGTGCACGGAGCAGGCTCTGTGGGTCGTGCCAACCTCTCGGCCCTGCTCAGCTTGGCCAGTGTCTGTGAGGACCGAGGGAGACTGCAGCTGTGCTTTAAGAGTCTCTGTGATGGTGTCTTCTTGGAGTATCTCCTGCCTGAATCCTAGCGGTTCCTGTTTCAGGTCTGCTAGCTTCTGTTTCGCACTGCCCCTGCACTGTGCAGGCTCCTTTTTCAGTTCTTCTCTGATCTCCAGCAGGCTGTCTGTATGCCTCCTATATCTCTCCTCTCTCCTCAGCCTCTGCACCGCCACCTTCAACTTCTGTTTGGTCTGACTGAGCTGGTCTCTGAGGAGTTCGATGTTGGTGCACCTACTCCTTCAGCACCTTCATGTCTAGCAGGAAGAGCCTGTCCCTGAGCTGGGCTAAGTGACTATAGGTGTGGGCTCAGGGTGAGGGCAGTGTGGGCTGAGGGGGTCGTGCCCTCTGCCCTATGGGTGACAGAGGCCTTTGTCACTTCCACTACTCTGTGTGAGTCGGGGGAGGGTCAGGATGAGACTTGTAGTTCTGTCACTCTCAAATTCTGTGAAGGAACGGACGACTTCAGACTCTTTGGAGTGTCTTCTCACATCCTCGTACTATGACAGTGCCGACAGTACTGATAAAAGTTGTTGTCTGATCTATTTTCGGGAACTTTTCCACCATCCCCAAACACGTAGAATTTTCCAAATGCCATGCTTCGTCATGTCTTTGTAGTGTGAGCAGATATCTGAATACCACACATTCAGTGTTATCAGTAGCAGGTTGGTGATGCTTCAATGTTTGAGCCACATTTAATACTTCTGTTGTTGTTAATACAATCTTCTTATAAATAGTGTTAAGATGTTCTGTAATACTAACTAAAAATCAAAATAGAAGAACATTTCAGGAGCTCATCTAAAACATGAAAGCTTTCACTCTCTCTTCAGCTCCCTTTCTCTCTTTCTCTTCTTCTCCACCATTCTTCCTCTTCCTGTATATGATGGCATTAGCGTTATATTATACTAGCTACATCTCCACTGCCCCAGTGACACAGTGACTCTAAGGTCGTATATACACACCTACAACCTAACGCAAAGCCTCAATGTGAGAGACACTCCAGCATTCTGGCTCTCAGTGGAAAGGTGTTTTTGGCTAAAGATTCCTGTTTGTTTGCTCTTTTGTGATTATGGGCAGTGGTAGCTGTGCTCTCTCTCCCTCCACTATATGACTACCTCACCAGACAAGGGGGCTGTAAAAATTCAGCCAGGTCTCCTGTACCATTGTGGTGCCCTCGCTAGTGGTGATAGAGGTTAAAAGTATCATACTAAAACAACAGGGGTGATCTATAGAGACAGTTTCTAAAAGCTTTTTCTCAAACAAGTCTTGTATTTTGACCTCCATAATAGACCAGGGCTTCAGCTAAGTGTGTTCATCTCAGTCCACCCAACCTGGAAGACCCTAGTGCTGCCTGATGTCTGCTGAGCTTTGAGTATGTGTGATTCTCTCTCTCTCTCACACACACACACACACACACACACACACACACACACACACACACACACTGCGGTGGATTGTGTCATTGTGTGGCAGTATTAGTACAGAGTGTTCCCTTCCCCCTGTGTGCTAGATGCCTGTTCCCTTGTTTGCTTGCTGCCTGTAGTTCACTCAGGACAGCCAGAGTATCCCCACTCCCACACCCACACCAACAAACTAAATCCATACCTATGTTTCAACTTGATGTTATATGGTGATAATATAGCATTATACAGCAAATCAAAAGCTGCTAAATGAATGCACTGCTGTGTTTTGTAGAGCCGGTGCACCTGGGAGACTCGTAGATTACCACTTGGGCTTGCTGGTTAGAAAAATTGCTGGGGCAGGTTCAGTGGAAAGGCAGAGCGGACAATCAGGCACATTTAGAAGACATTGCAACTTCAGCAAAATCTGATGGGGTCATTTGAAATGGGTGTACTCAATAAGTAAATAATAAAGTATGTCTTATGCTATGTCCACCACAGAGACACGAAAGAGTGAACATTTAATTTCATTCTGTATTTACACCAAATGTGTAATGGTCCAAATGTGAAGAAGCGCTGTATGAACTGGAAAATGGTACAAAAAAGACAGAAAAGTATTATTGGATTGCTTCTTTTTTATGTCCCTGAATGGTTTCTGGAGGTTCTGTTGAAGAAGGATTATGGTGTAGATGCACTTGGAGAAGTGATGACAACAAGAATATACAGTTGGGAGGTATTTCATAGCTGTGTCATTTACATTAGTGCTTAAATGAACTACATACAATATCAAATCTTAGATCTCAAACTATCTAACATTCTTCATGTCAACAATTTATATGGTTTAAATAGAATATAAGGATATATGAAATTAGAACATTTATTGTAGCTTATTTTCTCCCAGAGGTGGACTAATGTCATGTTTCTGCTTGGAGACCTTTATTGGAACTACTAATTGCAAAGAGAAGGTCATTGTACCTTCTATTCATTATTAGGGTTGATTGGTACTCTTCTGTGCATACCACTACAGTAGAACCTGAGACAGTATGCTTTCACTCCTCTGGGTGATTTGAGCCAATGTCAGTCTGCTTTCAATTTGTGTGTGTGTGCATGTGCGTGCACAAGTGTGTGTGTGTGTGTGTGTGTGTGTGTGTGTGTGTGTGTGTGTGTGTGTGTGTGTGTGTGTGTAAACATTGTTAAACCTGTGGAGATCTCTGTACACTTTCCTCTCTTATCAACACATGTTGACAGCTGTGGCAATGCTGGAGAGATCTTTGTGAATCATGAGGATATGCTGTCCCTTCTTGCTTAGGAAAACATGAGGCAGTGAAGTGCCATGATCAGAGCATCACCCTGCGGCTTCTGGGGATTATAGTGGGAGCTGTGTTGGCCTCTAGGGATTATAGAGGGAGCTGTGTTGGCCTATAGGGATTATAGAGGGAGCTGTGTTGGCCTCTGGGGATTATAGAGGGAGCTGTGTTGGCCTATAGGGATTATAGAGGGAGCTGTGTTGGCCTATAGGGATTATAGAGGGAGCTGTGTTAGCCTCTGGGGATTATAGAGGGAGCAGTGTTAGCCTCTGGGGATTATAGAGGGAGCTGTGTTGGCGTCTAGGGATTATAGAGGGAGCTGTGTTGGCCTATAGGGATTATAGTGGGAGCTGTGTTAGCCTCTAGGGATTATAGAGGGAGCTGTGTTGGCCTATAGGGATTATAGAGGGAGCTGTGTTAGCCTCTGGGGATTATAGAGGGAGCTGTGTTGGACTCTGGGGATTATAGAGGGAGCTGTGTTGGCCTATAGGGATTATAGAGGGAGCTGTGTTGGCCTATAGGGATTATAGAGGGAGCTGTGTTAGCCTCTGGGGATTATAGAGGGAGCTGTGTTGGCCTCTAGGGATTATAGAGGGAGCTGTGTTGACCTCTCGGAATTATAGAGGGAGCTGTGTTGGCCTCTAGGGATTATAGAGGGAGTTGTGTTGGACTCTTGGGATTATAGAGGGAGTTATGTTGGCCTATAGGGATTATAGAGGGAGCTGTGTTAGCCTCTGGGAATTATAGAGGGAGCTGTGTTGGCCTCTAGGGATTATAGAGGGAGTTGTGTTGGCCTGTAGGGATTATAGAGGGAGCTGTGTTGGCCTCTAGGGATTATAGAGGGAGCTGTTTTAGCCTCTGGGGATTATAGAGGGAGCTGTGTTAGCCTCTGGAGATTACTAATATTCAGAGATACAGTATCTGCTTGTCTCCATGAGGACTACATCAAGTTTCATTTGCCACATTGATTAGATACATTTAAAGTGACTGATGACTGTACAGTGTTGTATGCATTTGTGGGTTGACTGTTTTTCAATAGGATTTATTCAGTAATAAATGGTATTGCCTTCCCATTTGAGTGCATGACTGTGTGGTGGTCAATAACAGTTGTAGTGCTTGGTGTATTTCTAAAGTTAATTTATATACAGTACCTTGCAGAAGAATTCATCCCATTTAAAAGTCGTCACATTCATTTGGATTACAAAAGACATTTGATATTTTGTCATGTCATTTTATTTAAAGCCTGACTATCAAAATGAATTCATTTAAAGTGATATTTGATTTATGTAAGAAAATATTCTGTGATAGAAATTGCTAAGTGAATAATACTATTTTCTTAAATATTCAACGCCTGTCCTGCACAAATTACTTGGATGACAGTTATTGCCCTCACAGGACAAATTTGGCTTCCAAAGTCCATACCTATGACTACCTATGTCCATACCTATGACCTATCACCTTTTCTGTATATCAGACCACCTTAATTCCATGCGAAAGATTGTGAATCTGTGTAAATGAGAATCAAAGCACACATTCCCAGAACATTGGCGATAAAGCTATAGGCATGCACAAGATAGGAAAAAACTATGAAGCAATAAGTGTTTGAATATTCAAATTAGCACAGCTGATGAATTGTGAGGCTCTGCCTAGGCAAGACCATCCCTCAGAACACAGCATCAGAGCAAGAGGGGACCTAGTGAGGGAAGACACACAGAGGAAGAGGGGACCTAGTGAGGGAAGACACACAGAGCAAGAGGGGACCTAGTGAGGGAAGACACACACAGAGGAAGAGGGGACCTAGTGAGGGAAGACACACAGAGCAAGAGGGGACCTAGTGAGGGAAGACACACACAGAGGAAGAGGGGACCTAGTGAGGGAAGACACACAGAGCAAGAGGGGACCTAGTGAGGGAAGACACACACAGAGGAAGAGGGGACCTAGTGAGGGAAGACACACACAGAGGAAGAGGGGCCCTAGTGAGGGAAGACACACAGAGCAAGAGGGGACCTAGTGAGGGAAATCACACAGAGCAAGAGGGGACCTAGTGAGGGAAGACACACACAGAGGAAGAGGGAACCTAGTGAGGGAAATCACACAGAGCAAGAGGGGACCTAGTGAAGGAAGACACACAGAGCAAGAGGGGACCTAGTGAGGGAAATCACACAGAGCAAGAGGGGACCTAGTGAAGGAAGACACACAGAGCAAGAGGGGACCTAGTGAGGGAAGACACACAGCGTAAGAGGGGCCCTAGTGAGGGAAGACACACACAGAGGAAGAGGGGACCTAGTGAGGGAAGACACACAGAGTAAGAGGGGACCTAGTGAGGGAAGACACACAGAGGAAGAGGGGACCTAGTGAGGGAAGACATACAGAGCAAGAGGGGACCTAGTGAAGGAAGACACACAGAGGAAGAGGGGACCTAGTGAAGGAAGACACACAGAGGAAGAGGGGACGTAATGAAGGAAGATACACAGAGTAAGAGGGGACCTAGTGAAGGAAGATACACAGAGTAAGAGGGGCCCTAGTGAGGGAAGACACAGAGAGGCCAGTAATCACTCTGAAGGAGCCCCAGAGTTCAGCGACTGAGTCTGGCGTGAAGCAGCACCACTCAACTCTAAAAAGGGCCTTGCATACAAATGTCCTTTATGGGAGGATGGCTAAAGAAAAGAAAAAAACCCATCAAAACATCTGCAGTGAGGCCAGAAGCCTCAGAGTCAGCCAACAAACACTCTGTCATCAGATGAGACAAAAATTGAGGTTTTTGCCCCCCCCATAAAAAAAACTGTGTGGCACGAGCTTAATACTACCCATTGCTCAACAACTTCCATCCCAAGGTTAGGTGTGGGGGTGGTGGCATCACGAGGTGGGGGTGTTTCTCCATACTGGGTACTGGCATCTTGTTAAAACCGAAGGGTGTCTGGATGGTGCAGAATGCAGGGAGGTACTGCGGGAGGCTGCCTGCTTCAGTCTAGGAGGAAACTCCACCTCTCAAGAAGCACTAAGGTAACACAGGAGGGGTTGAACTTAAAAATAGTGAAGGTTCCACAATAGACCAAGTCCAGGTCTAAATCCAATTGAGCATGTGTGACGCTATTTGAAAATAGCAATCCACAAAGCAACCTGAATAGCCTGGAGCAAACTCGCCAGAATGAATGGGTGAAATCACTCCCAAACAGACCAGTCCTATAGCTGTTGAGCTGTTATTGCAGCTTAATAGGATTCCATGCAGTAAGAAGAAGTTGAAAAACCTAAGCAAGCAGTATTGTTCCGTTTTTAACTTTTTTAAGCATCTCCTGACAAATAATGAATTTTGATGACAACAGAAATTTGAGGACATATTGGCTTTTAATAAAAAATACTGGCTGGAACAATCTGTATCACTTTGAGTGAAAGTATCTTAAAGTATATATTAGAGAGAAAGAGATAGTTATATATAGATGCAAATATATGAAGAAGATTCCACACTTTACTTGCACAGCTGATGAAGGACCTTTGCCTGAAACGTCCTGTTTCTCTGGAAACAATGTGTACTTTACTGCACAATGTCTCAATTGTGACTACCATTATCTCTTTTTACACTTTTGAAACACTTCTATCTATCTATCTATCTATCTATCTATCTATCTATCTATCTATCTATCTATCTATCTATCTATCTATCTATCTATCTATCTATCTATCTCTATAATATTTGAGGTAAGTAACTGCAGTGTACTTCACAAAGATACATAGAGATATAAAAAATTGTAGAAAAGTACACAGTTTCCAGAGAAACAGGACATTTCGGACAGAGGTCCTTCATCAGCTGTGCTTGTAAAGTGCTTCTGAATTAATATGAGAAGGAACGAGTTTATATGAAAAAGTAAATGTTTAAATCAGAACATTCATTCCGTGTGGTTCTAAAGTTCCAAGAGTGTAGATCAGTTATTTTCTTTGAATTTCCTAATTTCACTCCTGCCATAGCACATAGCAACAACTGGCTATGCAAACAGATATATTTTTAATACAATGTCCATTAGTAGTAAAATGCCTTGACACTGGAAATGACATCCTTAATCCTAATGGTCTGAAGGTTCAACAAACGAATCTGCAAGTCTGCTCTTGGTTTCTCCATGTAATGCTGATTACATATCTTACAAATAACGTAGTCATCATCCTGCTGTGGTGCATGAGGAAGAATGAGTGATAACAATTGATCTTTTTTGTGCCAGGTATTTTAGTGGTTGTGTTAATAAATTTACATGTAGCACATCTCGATCAGTTGCAGGCTACAGTACCACAGTTGGGATCTGAATGGTTAATTAAATCATTCTTGACGAGCATGTCTTTAATGTTCTTGTCTCGTGTATAAGACATTAGTTACAGTCTCTTGTTAACCAGAAAATACAGTATGCCGTATTTTCGTATGCAATACTAGGAGAAAACCACATCTAAAAAGCACAGCTTTTTTACAGTGGCAAAGTGTTTAGCGTGACCTCCCCTTAACCAGCAGTAGCAGGGACCTGGCTCTCTGAAACCTCATTGGGTTGGAACCTGAATGCAATGATACCAGAAGATTACTTCTGAAAACTTCTGAAAGAAGGTCAGTCTCCGCAGAAGAGTTCAAGATGTGCTTAGTGCCACGGGAGGTCACATTTAAATTCTGACTTTTTAAATAGTTCTGAAAATTTTTTTCCAATCTCATGTTCTCTGGGAGGTCTGGGAGCTTGAGGGTCTAGCGGGGAATCTTAGCTGCTCCCAGGACGTCACTCTTCTGGATGAAGATCTCGAATAGAGATCTGCTGGAGCAAACTGTGACAGTTTAGGGGTCACAGCCCCTAGTGCTCCAATTACTATGGAACTGTTACCTTCACATTCCACATATTTTCTTCCCCCAGCCCTTGGTATTTCTCTCTTTTGTGTTCCTTCCTCCTTATGTTCACTTGGGATTGCAGCATCTCTCAGTACGGCCCTCTTCTGCTGTTTCTCCATCACTACTGTGTCCATTTGATTAGCCATTACCATTTTGTTAGCTTGTAAGTCCTACACGGTCATTCTCCACCACCTTTAGAGGTGTGTGCATCTTTGACCTTTCTGCATGCATCAGCACAGATGTTTCTGCTCTTTTAAATGCTCTGGCTGCCCATCCAAAGTGGTACACACACACACACACACACACACACACACACACACACACACACACACACACACACACACACACACACACACACACACACACACACACAGTAAAGCGTGTGCTAGGTGCTAGGAGGTGTGTGAATGTTGGTGCTTGAGGACGTGTGTGTGTGTGTTCCTCCCTCTGCTGCAGTAACCAGGCGGTGCGTATGCTGGAGAGCAGAGAGAAGCCCACACCGGACATGTTTGGGGAGCTGCTGCGCAACGCCAGCACCATGGGAGACCTGCGCAACTGCCCAGTGAGCACATACACCCCAACACACACCCAACACACCCCACACACACACCCCAACAGACACACCCCAACACACACCCATACACCCCACACACACACCCAACACACACCCAACACACCCCACACACACACCCCAACACACACACCCAACACACCCCACACACACACACCCCAACACACCCACCCAACACACACCAACACACCCCACACACACACCCAACACACCCCAACACACACCCATACACCCCACACACACACCCAACACACCCCAACACACACCCATACACCCCACACACACACCCCAACACACACACCCAACACACACCCAACACACACCAACACACCCCAACACACCCCACACACACACACCCCAACACACACCCAACACACCCCAACACACACCCATACACCCCACACACACACCCCAACACACACACCCAACACACACACCCCACACACACCCCAACACACCCCAACACACACACCCAACACACACCCATACACCCCACACACACACACAACACACACCCCAACACACCCCACACACACACCCAACACACATCCAACACACATCCAACACACACACCCAACACACACCCACACACACCCAACACACACCCACACACACCCATACACCCCCACACACACCCATACACCCCACACATACACCCCAACACACACCAACACACCCCAACACACCCCACACACACACCCCAACACACACACCCAACACACCCCAACACACACCCATACACCCCACACACACACCCCAACACACACACCCAACACACCCCACACATACACCCCAACACACACACCCAACACACACCAACACACACACCCAACACACACCCAACACACACCCAACACACACCCACACACACCAACACACACCCCAACACACACACCAACACACCCCAACACACACCCAACACACACCCACACACCCCAACACACACACCCATACACACCCAACACACCCCCCACACACACACACACCAACACACGCCCATACACCCCCACACACCCCAACACACACCCAACACACACCAACGCACGCCCATACAACCACACACACCAACACACACACCAACACACGCCCATCCACCCCCACACACACCAACACACACACCCATACACACACCAGCACACGCCCATACACCCCCACACACACCCCAACACACTCCCACACACGCCCATACACCCCCACGCACCCCAACACACACCCACACACACCCATACACCCACACACACACACCAACACACGCCCATGCACCCCAACACACACCCACACACACCCAACACACACCCAACACACCCCCACACACACACCAACACACACCCAACACACACCAACACACACCCGTACACCCCAACACCCACCCACACACACACAACACACCCCCACACATACCTGTACACCCCAACGCACCCCAACACACACCCATACACTCCCACACACACACCCGTACACCCCAACACACACCCATACACTCCCACACACACACCTGTACACCCTAACACACTCCCACACACACCCGCACAGGCCCATACACCCCCACACACACAACACACACCCACACATGCCCATACACCTACACACACACCCATACACCCCAACACACACACCCACACACACCCGTACACCCCCACATACCCGTACACGCCCATACACCCCCACACACACCCGTAAACGCCTATACACTCCCACACACAGTCGTACACACCCCTATACCCCCATACACACCCGTACACACCCATACACACCCACACACACACCCATACACTCCAACACACACCCGTACACGCCCATACACCTCAACACACACCCGTACACTCCCATACACTCCAACACACACCCGTACACGCCCATACACTCCAAACACACACCCATACACATATTTTTTCCTGGTGTCCAGTTAAGCACCTGGTTTGTGCATATTCCTGTCCACACACACACTGCAGGTCTGCACTGCAGTCCACTACACTGCTCGTTTCAGACAGACGCAGTATGAAATAAAAGAGCCTCCGTGATCCACACCGTTTGCACCACTCGAGCAGCTGACGCATGCTCTGGGAATCACCACTTCAGTGGCGAATCCTCGCGTAGACGTTTGACTCGATATCCTGAATTGATCCCCTAAACTGCCTGAGCCGAGGAAAATACGGGGGGAGTTCTGACGGTCTCCGTGGCTACGGCTGCCGTCACGAACTCTGCCTGGGTCCCAGGCTGAATGTGGATTTTTGGCACTCCGCACGACAGGCTCGGCAACTTGGACCGTCGGCTAATGGGACGCTGGGTGTTTCGGCGCTACAGCGTATTAGGCAGTCACTGGCTGTTCTGTGTGTGTGTGTGTGTGTGTGTGTGTGTGTGTGTGTGTGTGTGTGTGTGTGTGTGTGTGTGTGTGTGTGTGTGTGTGTGTGTGTGTGTGAGAGAGAGAGAGAGAGAGAGGGGCCGTGAGGAGGGGCTGATGATCTGTAGTTCTGACGACTGCACTCTTTGTCTAATCCCTTCCTGCCGGCGTGTGGTGCCAGGCCAGCGCCGCCCTGCTGGCCCCTGCGCTCCCTGCGCTCCCTGCGCTGCAGTGCTGGGGTGGGAGGAGGTCAGGCTGGCAGTGGCACCGCACGCAGGCTTTTCTCCTCCTGTTTCCGCACTGGCAGTGCCAAGCCGCGCGGCAGTGGGCGATGACTCAGGAAACGCCGCTAGAACATCGGGTGCAGGACATAAGGCCCTGCTGGAGCGTCCCACAGCTCCTGAAGACTCCTTTTCTCCTGCTTTCTCTTCTTCTCCTTCTCTGTTCATTCACACACACACACACACACACACACACACACAGAGGCATGCGCACTGGCACACACTCATGGAATGGCGCCTCTGTCCGTCTTGTGTTTGGTAGAGTAACTGCGGTGAGATGTTACGTATCCGTCGGGTCCTGATGAACTCCCCAGAGATCATCAGCATCGGTCTGGTCTGGGACTCGGACCACTCGGACCTCGCCGAAGACGTCATCCACAGCCTGGGCACCTGCCTGCGTCTGGGGGATGTAAGACACACACACACACACACACACACACACACACACACACACACACACACACACACACACACACCACACATAATGATCGTGTTCACCCTTATTTGACCCTGTGCATGTGAACGCCCTATGAAGTCTGTACTGCAGTAAGCGTTCCTACTGCACAGGTGACTTCAGCATTTCCCGCAGGTCTCACGTATGTTCGGAGGGGCAGGAGCAGGTTCCATGTACGATCTGACCTTGCGTACAAGACTCCAGTGACTCATATGTATATACACCTGATTGAAACGTATTCATTAAAGTGTCACTGTGATCGTGTAAGTCAGCATGCTCCCCCCAGCCGTGCTCATGAGTCAGTTTGCCCCCCCTCCATGATTTAGTCACAGAGGACAGGATAGGCGGCCCCGTACGTCTGAATGCTGAGCTGTCCGCTTGCGTCGTAGACTTTACAGCCGATCCTCTCTCGCTTGTCCCGCCCCAGCTGTTCTACAGAGTGACAGATGACCGGGCCAAGCAGTCAGAGCTCTACCTGGTGGGCATGGTGTGCTACTACGGCAAGCACTACTCCACTTTCTTCTTCCAGACCAAGATACGCAAGTGGATGTACTTTGATGACGCACACGTTAAAGAGGTAACGGAAAAAAGACCTGGTCTAAGAGCAGCACTTATATTACGTGTGTTTCTGCTCCTTTGTAAGGGTGATGTGTGTGTGTGTGTGTGTGTGTGTGTGTGTGTGTGTGTGTGTGTGCGTGGATGCGCATGTGTGTGCCGGACTCGTAGATCGGGCCCAAGTGGAAGGACGTGGTGTCACGCTGTATAAAGGGCCACTACCAGCCACTGCTCCTGCTCTACGCTGACCCCAGAGGGACGCCGGTGGCATCGCAGGACGTGTCCGCAGCTAAGCTGGACCTACACCACTGCAGCAGGGCTGGTTACGACAGTGAAGACTCCGGTATACCCACGAGAGAGAGAGAGAGAGAGAGAGAGAGAGAGAGAGAAAGAGAGAGGGGAAGAGTGTGAGTGAGTGAGTGAGTGAGTGAGTGAGTGAGTAGGCAAGTGTGGAGAAAGGAAACGGGGGAGAGAAGGGAGGAGACAGAGAGAAAAAGAAGAATCGAGACCAGAAAAAAGAACTTGCTGTCTCAATGTCACCGTCTCCATGCCTGAATGTCCTTGTGGTTATTTTGTCTTCAGGCAGGGAGCCGTCTATCTCCAGTGACACGCGGACGGACTCTTCCACAGACAGTTACAGTTATAAACACTCGCGCTCTCACCATGACTCCATAGCCTCCCACTTCTCATCCGAGTCTCAGGGAACCGTGGTGTGCAACCAGGACGGCAGTGGCTCTCAGAACAGCATGGACTCTGCAGGTAGGGCTTGTAGACATGCCCACGATGCACACACACACACACACACACACACACACACACACACACACACACACACACACACACACACACACACACACACACACACACACACACACACCCTAATAAGCTGGTGTGGTTTGTACTAGGTGAGGTCCTGAAAGAGCAGCCCCCCCCTCTCTCCGCTCCGCGCCCCCCCTCCATGGGCCGGCCACAGGATTATAAGGAGGCGGTGGGCGTGGTCACCCACCGCCGGCCCCTCTCCTCCTCCTCCAGCTCGGGAGTCGGGGGCTCCGAAGGAGGCGCGTGCGCCAGGGACTGGGAGGACGAGAGCACCAGCAGCGAATCAAAGTCCAGCTCCAGCGGGGGGCGCTACCGTCCGTCCTGGAGGCCCAGACGAGAAGCCCTGAACATCGACAGCATCTTCAGCCGGGAGCGGGTGGGGCAGCAGGGGGGCTACGCCACGCCGGGCCCGCCCCCACTGCCCGAGGACGCCACACCCCCGGGGGCCGATGAGTCTGTCACGGAGGCGGGGACCGAGATCTCAGGGGCTTCCGTTATCCAAGCAGGGAATGCGACGGAAGGGGCGGGGGGCGTGTTTAAGCCAGGGGCCAGGCATCTTTCGGCTCCGCCCCCTCTGAGAGGGGCGGAGCAGCAGCCCAGGCTGATCCAGCGGATGGAAAGCGGTTACGAGAGCAGCGAGAGGAACAGCAACAGTCCTCTCAGCATGGACATGCTCCTCAGTGAGAACCCCAGAACCAGCCTCCCCAGGTACCGCAACGCCGCTCTCTACTTTACACTCTAAGCTCTTTGCTCCTCAACCCTAACCGCTACGTTTTAATTGGATAAGGACGGCCGCCCCACGGCGCCGCCTTGTTTGCATGGCATTGTGGGAGGTTATGCAGAAATTCAGGTCCCAATTTAACGGCTGTGATTGACATTCCAGATTTTCATGACTAAAAGGTTCACAGATAATCATCACAGATCTCGGGGCTGATTGCAGTTCACAACTCCAGGCCCATAGCATCTCTCTAATGGCAACTAAGCGTCAGGGTTACATAGAGCTTTGATGAACAATAATTATAATCTTTTTTTATATTGCTCTTTTCATTTTAAGTCTAAAATCTTCAAGTGCTCAAAGACAAGAGATTAAACAAGACAAGTATACACTGTTGAATAGTATGTGGCTCATGATTTGATGAAAGTCCCAGTGGGCCGATGGGTCCCATCAGTTTGACAACCGATTGATTGAAACATTGTGTAGCAATCTGCACGGCACGAGTGGGTCGGATCACGGCCACCCCGATGCGCCGTGGTTCCTGACCCTAAACTGCGGACTGGGTGACATTGCTGTGTGGTCTGACCCTGGCTTGCCTCCTCTTACCACCCAGGGGGGGCAACAGTAAGAGGCCCCTGACATCAGGCCCGTCCTGGCGCACGGTACCCAAATCCAAGAGCACCAGCGCCATGCTGCAAGACGTGGGGTCCCCTGCCTGGACACGCAGAACCACGGGCCCGGGTGAGCAGCACCACAGGGCAGCGCCTCTGCTACCAGCTTACAGATATGGAACATGCATTCATGTGTGTGTGTGTGTGTGTGTGTGTGCGCGCGCGCAGGAGAGGGCCGCAGTGAGCTGGATGAGCTGCAGGAGGAGGTCGCTCGCAGGGCCAGACAGCAGGAGCTCCAGAGGAGGAAGGAGAAGGAGAAGGAGGCTGCCATGGGCTTCAACCCCAGACCCAGCAAGTTCATGGACCTGGACGAGCTTCAGCACCAGGGTAAACACCACATGGTGGGGGGGTGGGGGCAGGAAATAGTGTTCCGGTCGGTCCGACGAGTCAGGCCTAGGCCAAAGATTCAGCGGGATTTGGAACAGGGACAGTTGGGAAAGACGGAGTGCTGCTCAATGTCCACGCGCCTGTTTTTACTCTTGCCGTTTTTTACCCCCTCTCTTTCTGTGGCGTTTAGTAAGTGGGTTAGGCTGTCTTTAGTCCTCTTAGGAGGTGCAGTGCTCCTACAGGGGGTGGGTGAGTGAGGGGGAGGGAGAGGGAGGTGCTGGGGGAGAATGGGGGACAGATTAAAGGCTGGGGGAGCAGCACAGGGAGAGCCTCGCTCCTGCACACCTGAACAGACTCGTGAACCCACCATGATGTGTGGTTGATTGCTGATGTAACACTCTAGCTTGGCCAGACGCTCCTCTGTGTCCTCGGCGTGTGTGTGTGTGCGTGCCCCGTAGGCCCGGTCTAATCCAAAACACACCGACATCACCACGAGACAGAAGCAGCCCTATAAATACAACAGTAGGATGGCTCTTCACTCTCTTAGTAGAGTTGCCCTACAAATATGAGTATCACCGTGTCAGACACACACACGCACACACACACACCTACAAATGTACATAAATCTGTGTTATTCTCAGCAGTAGTGCATGTCTCCCTGCGTCTGTGTGCGTGTGCTTGACCACATCTGTATCGGTGATAACCTTCTGCATACGCCCGTGGTCGTGTCCGCATAATTCATAGTGCTCGTCCCGGTGAGGTTTCACGTGTGTCCTGGGAGCATGCCGGCCTGAGTGTGTGTACATAAGTGTGTGTGTGGGTGTGTTTTCAGCGGCCTGGCCTCGCTGTGTTAATTGCAGGAAAGGGGGGCAGTTTTGAGCACTGTCTGGTGGAGGCGGACGCTCTGTTAGAGCAGTCGTTGCGCCTGGAGCAGGCGGGGGATCCGGCCGCTGCCCTGGCCCTCTCGTGCCACGCTGTGTGTAAGTAGCGCTGGCTCCACTCCGGCCTCCCGCCCGCCCCCCCTGGGCCTGGTGCAGGCTCCGCCCACCAAACCACCTCCCATCCGAACCCCTCCCACCCCACCCACCGCTGTGTGCTTGCGCCCGCCCACGAGCGTCTGTGTGTCATGCCCGCGTCCCCGTCGTACGATCGTCTGCTTTTGCTCGCTCTTGTGCTAAATCCTGGCTGATGGAGCAGGATGGTGGTTGTTGTGGGAGGGACTCCTGTCTGGAGGGAGTTGCCTAGCGCTGGCTGTGGTGTCCACGTTACCATGGTCACATGCCTCCTAGCTGGAATGGCCATTTTTGATCCTGGTTCCAGGGTTTTGCCCAAAGTACTAGAATCCCATTCTGAATGATTAATGAGGAGAGGACAACTTCAGGCAGGCAACACTCTCCAGCTATTTATACCAGCCTCCCTCCCAAACTGCTATCCAGGTCAGCAAACCCTCCATGTCTCTCCCTTTTCTGCCCTGCGCTGTGTATATGTGTGAGTGTATGTTTAAGTGACCGTGTCTGTGTGTGTGTGTGTGTGTGTGTGTGTGTGTGTGTGTGTGTGTGTGTGTGTGTGTGTGTGTGTGTGTGTGTGTGTGTGTGTGGAGGAAGCTATGGGAGGCAGTGTTGTAATAGAGGAAAAGGGAAAAGCCAGGTTCTGTAAACCTGGTCTAGTGTATGACCAGTGTTTGACCATAGTGGACGTCCGTCTGCTTCTGAGGTACCTAAAGGTGTGACCCTGACTCAGAAGTCATGATTTCACTATGGTTGAAAACTCTCCAGTTCTCATAGATGGCCCAGATTAAGGGGACCACTGCTATGACCTTGTAGTTCATCAGTGACGTTCTCTCTGCACCGCCTCTCTTTTCTCCATCTGTCCCTTTTCCTCTCATTCTCTCCCTCTTTTTCATGTATCCCTCTGTCTGTGCACGTGTCTGTATGATGCAGCTGTGTTCCTGATTTCTGTGTGTGTGCATGGGGTTTGTGTGTGTGTGCATGCATGTGTGTCTGGGTGTGTATGTGTGTGTGTGTGTGTGTGTGTGTGTGTGTGTGTGTGTGTAGTGAGGAGCTGGCCCTCCAACCCACCCCCCACCCCCGCCACCCCCCCCCTCCCCACCAGCAACGAGCGTCAGCAGCAGTTACAGCGAACCATAGAGCAGCTGGTGTTGACAGCTTCAAATGTTCTCAAAATAGCACATTTATGAATAGCAGAATTAAAGATATATCTCAGTCTTAAATGAAACAAGTTTCAGGGAGCCATGGCAACACTTAACCTCCTGTGCAGATTTCCATGTTGAGGGCTGCAGACGGGAGAGAAACTACATCCTAGCAGCCATTTCTTAACGAGGACGCTGAAATAAACCGCCAGAAGGTTTCACTTCATTCAACTTCAACGCTATCTTCATTAACTTAGCAGAATTATCGTCTGGTTTCTCTCCTGTCTGATGCTGAGATAGCCTTGTGCTTCTCCACACTGTTATCCTGTTTAATCGTACTTAGCGTATCACTCGTAGAGAACAGGCACGTTCAGTAAGCAAAACACTGCACTGTATTCTCCGTATTCGTAAGGGCTCACGTCTCACGTCTTCAGTGGGCTTGTTTCTGATGAACACTTATGGGTGGTGTGTGGAAACGGTATGCGACGCTTTGCCTATTGAACTCAGCCTAGAGCGCATGGGGCCGGTGTAAGGCGGCCTAACCTCCTTCACCCTCCGTCCCTCCTTTAAAACTCACTCCTGTCGTTTCTGTAACAGAGAAGTGTTCTGCATGCGGGCCCCTCATAACTCGGCTCTTTCTTTTCTGCATTCTCTCTCCTTTTCCTTTCCTTTTTTGTCCTTTCTTTTTCCTTTTTTTCTGCATTGTAGCTAAACTAAGATTTTCCATGCATGAGGGCAGCGCTAACACTCATAGCAGGACTATGGCTGCTGACGCCAAGCTCCAAAAGTGCATGAGGAGAGCTCGGGGCCTACAACAGCGCCTCCAGAACCAGCCAGAGCAGCTGCGGGAGCCCAGCCGCCCACAGGGGCCCTCCAGGTACCACCACTGTCTCCCCCGTGTGTCCACGCTTACTGCCTGTCCAGAAATGCACAACCACTTGCCCTCTTGTTTGTCACTTTTTAACCTGAGTAAGAGATTATCAATGGTAAATAGTAGTGTAAACTTAGGGTTTTGAGAGAGATGAATGTTGTATTATGTTAGCGTGTCCTTTGAAGCTTGCGCTGTCGTTGTTGTCGTTTGTCTTGCTGTATGTGTTTGGACTAACTGTGCTAAGTCCTGTTTAGACGTTGACACAACGGAACACTTGCAGCTTGGCATAAAGCACACAGAGAAAAATGGATCTTTCTGTCCATGCCACGAGGTTGCTTCTCCATCTCAGTTGTGACTGTAAGATGCTGCCTGAGGGAGTATAAGAAAGGTAAAGATTTCCGATTCAGTCTTGCACTGGGAGCAGAGGTCAGAGGTCAGCCGCTCACGCTTCTGGTGCAGGGGAGCCCGAAGACAGACCATCAGATTCACCACAGCTTGGCATGACTCGGAGTTTGGTATGACTCGGGAGTTTATGGCGCAGGAGTTTGGAATATCTCAGGAGTTTATGACTCAGAAGATGGGAAAGACTCAGAACTTTGGTAATGCTCAGGAATTCAGTTTCACTCAGGACTATATGAGTCAGTCTGAGAATAGCTGAGGATGTCAAAAGGGCTCACGATGTTTGTATTGCTGAGTACGGTTACGTAGCTCAGGATGGTTGCATAGCTCAGGACTAGAGTAAGGCTCCGTCAGTCCATCTCAGGACCTTTTACGGTAGCCATGGTGCTCCAATCAGGTGGAGTCAAGTCAAGTCAAGTCAAATTTATTTATATAGCGCATTTTACAACACACGTTGTCACAAAGCAGCTTTACAATCGTATGGGTCCAGATCTCTAATGAGCAAGCCAACGACGACAGTGGCGAGGAAAAACTCCCTATGATGGTGGGGAATAGGAAGAAACCTCAGGAGGACCAAGACTCAAAAGGGAACCCATCCTCCATTGGGCGGCCCGTTAGCACAAGTCTGTATGTATGGACACAAGGTGGTTCTACAGTTGTAGTTAAGGTTCTTCCCCGGACAGACCCAGTGCCTTCAGTGCAGATGGTGAGCCTATGGTGGAGCGATGGTGTGGGAGGTGTTGAAGAGCATGTGGTGGGGGTCCGCAGTCCGCTCGATGGGTTGTGGTTTTTCCACCCCTGGCTTTCCCCCTCCCTCGTTCCTCACAATCGATTAGCCGCGCTGATGTGATGTATGGCCTGACCTGTCCTCAGCCCCCTGGGTAATTACCTAACGCGCTGCTTGAGGAGTATTTACAGGGAGTGGGTGCGCTAGCACATTCATCAGCAGTGTTTACCGCTGGGCTTCCCCAAAGTGCCCCAATCAACTCTGCAGAACGTGGGTAGTAGGAGGGACACTCATTCTGCTGCAGATCCTCACTGCAGCGCTGGGCCTCCGCAAAGGACAGCCAGCACACACACCTGCACACACACACACACACCTACACACACCTACACACACCTAAACACATCTACACACACCTACACACATCTACACACACAAACACACACCTACACACGCACACACCTACGCACACGAACACACACCTACACACGCACACACACCTGCACACACACACACACACCTACGCACACGCACACACACCTGCACACACCTACACACACCTGCACACATCTACACACACCTACACACATCTACACAAACGAACACACACCTACACACACGAACACACACCTACACACACCTACGCACACGCACACACACCTGTACACACCTACACACACCTACACACACGTGCATTTACATTTACGGCATTTGGTGTGTGTGTGTGTGTACACACACAAACACTCACACACACACACACACATACACCTACACATACGTACACACACACACACACACACATACACCTACACATACGTACACACACACACACACACACACACACACACACACACACACACACACACACACATACACCTACACATACGTACACACACACACACACACACACACACACATACACCTACACATACGTACACACACACACACACACACATACACCTACACATACGTACACACACACACACACACACATACACCTACACATACGTACACACACACACACACACACACACACACACACACATACACCTACACATACGTACACACACACACACACACACATACACCTACACATACGTACACACACACACACACACACACACACACACACACACACACACACACACACACACACACACACACATACACCTACACATACGTACACACACACACACACACACACACACCTACACATACGTACACACACACACACACACACACACACACACACCCAGAGACGCCGCTCTTTCTCCATTGCCCTGTAGGCATTAGCTGGACCTGTCAGGAGAGGCGCTCGCAAGGCGCTGCCCTCAAGTTGAGTTATGAAGACGGAAGGGTGTTTATTGGTGGACAGTGACGCTGCTGCCGAGACCTTTCACCTGAGACTCGGACGAGAAACAAGACGTGGGAGTCTGCTGTGGCGGCTCCCTGAGCCACCGCAAGGCGATGGAGTGTCCAGCTCTCCCGGTTTACGGCTGAATTCATTGAGCGGGAGCCCTAAAGGAGACCTGCCTTCATCCTCACAGATTCATGTGCAGCAGACCCTCTGGGCATATTTATTGCTGCTGTAGTTCTTCTGGTTTATACAGCGGCTATGAAAACGATGTCAAGGTCACGGTGTGCGTCAGCTGTTGGAGGCCTGTGGGCTTGGATTGTATGTGTGCTTGTTTGTGTGTGTGTCTGTGTGTGTCCGTGTGTTGTATGAAAAGTGGTGCATGACCAGAGGTGAAACTCATGACTCGAGTGTCCTTCAGCTAGGTCTCTTGATACTAATGCTTCTTAAAGAGTTCATTTGAGCATCAAAAATCTTATTACTTACTGGGTATGTGAAAATGGGTTTGATCAGTGAAGGTTCTTTTTTTGATTGTTTGTTAATGAGGGTCTTTTGAATGTAATTTACAAATTTAGGGGAATGATTTAAAACTGCATTCTTTTTTGTGGTTAGTAAAATAAAAGCTACACTCTATAAAACAAATATACTCCTATATTATATTTGTAAAACAGGAATGCCAATTTTCAGAATATAGAACTTATTGTTGACTGACCCTGCAGTCTCAGAAGTAAACTGCATTAGAGCTCTCTGGAGTTTTCATGCTATTTTGATTTATTGCACATGAAGGATAATTCTTGGAGTCTTAACAGAATGTAGCTTTACCATATACCATATTTTAATATCACTGGTGTTTTGATTATTTTGGGTTTGAGGTGATAGCATTCCCTGAGAGTCTGACCACTCCCATGTGTTTATCCTCTATACAGTGAACAGCCTGGCTCAGTCCAAATACTGCTGACAGAAGAGGTGTGGGAAGCTAGTCAGGATGCAGCCATTGGCCCACCGCCCACTGTCCAGAGGAAGCCACACCCCTCTAACATGCTGTCTGCTTTGAACTGCCCCAACCCCTCTCCACCTCAGCCACGCCCCCAAGAGCCTGCACAAGGCAGCGATTGGTCGACGCAGAAAGAGGAGGACCGGGGGGCCGTCAGACTGTCGGATGTCCTGCAAGCATCAGGGGTGCGAATCAGGCCCATCTGCAAACACCTGGCCATCTCCCTGCCCTCTCTGCCCATGGACTTCTGGGGCCCGGTGGGTGAGACCGGAGAGCCGCCCCAGCACCAGCAGGCCCGGCGTTTGCCCTCTCCCTCCCCAGGCCCTCCCCTGTGGAAAGGCACCTCTGATAGCCCTAAATGGAGCGGCCATCCCACCAGCCCCCTCCCTGTATCTGCTCAGCCTGAGGAGATCTCCCATCCAAGAGCCCCCGTGTGGCAAGCCGTGCGCGACCCCCCCGTACCTCGCTCGCCCATCCTATCTGGCTCCGTCCCCAAGCAAGCCCCGCCCACCGCAGCCCGTCATTGGTCTTCCTGGAGTCTGGACCGCCCCGATGCTGTGGTCGCTCCCCACGAGACGCCTCCGGACCAGAGTCACCTCGTCAGGCCCGCGGCCTCCCCCCGCTCGCCCGGTTGGTACGTCCCTCCGCGCAGTCCAGTGATCAGGAATAAGGCCGGCGCCAAGTATCCCCACGCCCAGCGGGAGGGGGAGCCGGAGCCCCTGGAGCCCGAGGACCAGGAGCTGTCGGAGCTGGACTCGCTGTACCAGGCCAGTCTGCAGGCGGGTCCGGGCCGAGTCCTGCGTGGGTCCGGCTCTCCACCCACGGGGAAGCCAGGTACGCTGAGCGTATGCCCCGCCGTCTTGCGCCCCATTCTTCTACCACGCTCCGAGTCTAGTAGATGTAGGTGGAGTGCACGGAGGATTCCGGCAAGGTTGTAATTCGCTTGCCTTGCACAGTTGCAGCCGCTGCACGGATGCTGCTGTCCGGGGTGGGGCGCTCGTGGACGCCCACGGCTGAGCTGGAGAGGACTGCCTACGGACCAGCAGGCTGCCGCAGCCCCACCGGGCAGCTCAGCATGGTGAAGCACACGCCACCCCCCCAACCCCACCCCCAACCCCACCCCATTGTTGCATGCTGCTTCAGATGATCAGTGGTCATGGATCGTGTTGGCTTAGCCAGTGTCTCTCGCTGGTAGAACGTAGGAACGTATGTTTGGGGTCGTGTTCCGGTTATGCTGTCAGTCAGGGTTATTATTTTTTATTATATATGTTCTGATGTTTTCTTTTCCTAATCTGGGTCTGCGTGTTTCTGCCAGTGGAAGCCTGCAGGTGTTTGCAGCTCTTTGCTGTGGTCTTTTCCCCAGTTCCTTGTGTCTGTGTGTTCCTTCTGTTTTCAGTGGGACTTCAGTGCTTTATCTGCTCTGCCTTGTCTGTGGCATGTACGCTAACAGCAGTGGGCCTTCATGTCAGCTTAGTGTAGTTTGGGGGCTTTGTTTGTGCATGTTCACTCAGCAGGGTGTGTGTGTGCGTGTGCGTGTGTGTGTGTGTGTGTGTGTGTGTGTGTGTGTGTGTGTACAGGGGCTGCAGGAGCAGTGCGGTGCTGACCACATGCACCGTGTCGCACGCAGCCTGAGCGGGACCGTCATAGGACGACGACAAGACCACCTCGCTGTCTCACGCAGCTTTGTGAGTACTCCACGCTCCCTCTCTCTCTCTCTCTCTCTCTCTCTCTCTCTCTCTCTCTCACACACACACACACACACACGAGTGTCGAGTAAGGAGACTCGTTGTAGAGTCTGATAGCAGTGGGTAAGGAAGGTCTTGCACGGCGCTCTTTAACACAGTGCAGCTGTAACAGTCTGCTGCTCACTGTGCTTCCCTGCCTCTCCAGTGCTGTATGCCGGGGGTGTGAGGTGTTGCCAAAGATGGCTAATAGCTTGTTAAGTGTCCTTTGCTTTGCTACAACCTCCAGTGAGTCCATCTTGACTCCTCCCACTGAGCCAGCCTTTCCGAATGAGCTCGTTAAGTGTGTACAGAGCGATCTGTTTGATGCTATTGCTCCGTCACCCAGCAGCACATATACGCCGTCACTGCTACAGACTGGTAAAGTGTCCGTAGGAGTTTAGTGCATGCACTAAAGACCTTAAAGACCTCAGCCCCCTTAAAGAGTGCAGTAGCTTTGACACTGTGAGTCTTA
>NC_135213.1:14927390-15014890 GCF_052324685.1 Brachyhypopomus gauderio | reverse complement strand
CGTCTGAGTATGCTATGCAACAAAACGCACTGTCCTAGAGAACAACCAGCAAAGAGACCCATTGGGACGAGCCCAAGGGGGGGGCTCTCCCGGCCCCCACCTCCCCTTGAACTGAGGAAGAACATGATTACCTGCTGAATTGTGGAATATGTACATATTAATGTCTGTACAAATAACAGCCTTTGAATGCTAGCTGTAGAGAGAGAGAGAGAGAGAGAGAGAGAGAGAGAGAGAGAGAGAGAGAGAGAGATGGATTTCTCAAAGATGAATAGCATTTCAGTGGTTTTCCTGTTTGGGACTCATTTGTAAATGCTTGGGGCTGAGGGAACTTGTATTTTTGCAATAAAGTTATTACCAGTGCACTCCTGCAGGGGCGCTGCACAACCTATGAGCTGTGTGTCTGTGTGCTGTTCTCAAAGCTCCAGTCTGTGCAACATTAAGACCTTGCCTAAACACATCTATTTATAATAGCCTCACCTCTCAGATGTACATTAATACGACAACAGCACATGTAACCTCTTGGTTTTCGATCTTATTTTAGATTATAATGCTGTATTTATAAACCCTGTATGTCAGAAGTACTTTGTATAATTGTGCCTCCCAGTGATGTTGCAGTGAGAATAAGTCCAATGAGGAATGATAGAGAGATGGAATCAAAGCAGAACAGTGCCACACTCTGGCTGTTCCTCCTCATTGCACCTCCTTCTCCCCAGAAAGGGCATCTATGAGTACGCATATTGTCATCTAATAAATAACTCACTGTGGCGTCATGCTCTCTGCTAGAGCACCTGGGGCCAAATATTAGATCTTACCTAATGTTTTTCTACAAGGAAACATCGGTGCCAGGATGATTCATTTTGCTTTGATATCTTCTTGATTCTCCTTCATATAGCTGCCAGAAAATGTTTCTGTATTACTGGCATAGTCATAATAAGTCATAATGATATATTGTCTTGCAACCAACAACCCACACAGTATTTTACAGTGCCAAGCAAATGACTTAACCAATCAAGGACAATGAAGAATAGGTATGCGATCCCGTAAATTTTGTAACTAGGGTTGGGTCTTGGTTGTCTATAACTTTGACAAAACTCACCTTCAATAATTATTAGTGCTGAACAACAGTCAGGAGACATTTATAAATATTCATCTAAACCTTTCACTTTATGTATTATTAGTGATAAGCATTTTAATGAGAATGAACTCGGCACTTTGAGGGGTTTAACCCCTCAGTTGATTTACTCCTGAGGTTTAGATTAGTCTGGCTGAGCAACCCAACATCTTATATTTTATTTTGTAGAAAAATGCATTACAGAGACATTCTGCTGTTGAATATACCACTACAGCTGTTGAATATACCACTACAGCTTGGTCCTTATCAGTCTCATTCATAAGTATTTTGTTTTGTGAATTTTGTGTGCTATGCGGTTTCTAATATGCCTGCCCCATATATAATACTGTATACTGTCAGCAAACCTGTAATGGGCAACATGTTTTTTTTAAACCTCCCATTGGTAACCATTATTAGTCACAGTTTATCTTATAGACTCATTAAAACAGCTGATTTTGGGTGTGGGCGGTGCCTGGAGATCTGTAGTTGTAACTCTGCAGAGCTGCTGTGGGGAGTCTGTGGTTATATGTGAACTGGTCATGGTCGTGATACAGGGCAGCAGTGCAACATCTCGTCCGTGTGCAAAATGGCGTCCTTGGCTGTGTGTCAGTGCAGGAGGCCTAAGGCTTTAGAAATCTTCGCTAATCCACTTCCAGCATCATAGCACTGGTGTACGTCCACTGTGAGAGACTATCTAAAAAAAAAATCCAGAAATAACAATGTATGATTTTTTTTTTCTAATTTATTTGTGTGATACTACTGCAAATCAGTATTTCAACACCTGTGAAAATCAA
The DNA here is from genome assembly GCF_052324685.1 of Brachyhypopomus gauderio. NCBI lineage: Eukaryota > Metazoa > Chordata > Actinopteri > Gymnotiformes > Hypopomidae > Brachyhypopomus > Brachyhypopomus gauderio. The sequence goes on along the minus strand of NC_135213.1, from coordinate 15,012,985 downwards.
TGTTAATATTTGGTTTAGTAGTCTTTGCAATTACAGAGGTCAAATGTTTCTTGTAGTTTTTCATCAGGTTTGCACACACTGCAGCAGGGATTTTGGCCCATTCCTCCACACAGATCTTCTCCAGATCAGCCAGGTTTCTGGGCTGTTGCTGAGAAACATGGAGTTTGAGCTCCCTCCAAAGATTATCTATAGGGTTTAGGTATGGAGACTGGCTAGGCCAATCCAGAACCTTGATATGCTTCTTACGGAGCCACTCCTTGGTTCTCCTGGCTGTGTGCTTTGGGTCATGTTGAAAGATGGTACTCATCATTCTTTGTCCTCCAAACAGTGGAATTAAGATCAAGAAGTTCTATTTTGGTCTATTCACAGAACTCTCTCCCATGACTCCTCTGGATCATCCAAATGGTTATGGACAAACCTTAGGCTGGGCCTGGACGTGTGCTGATTTAAGCAGGGGAACCTTATGTGCCATACATGACTTTAAACTATGATGTCTTGGAGTATTACCCACAGTAACCTTGGAAACAGTGGTGCCAGCTCTGTTCAGGTCATTGACCAGCTCTTCTGTGTAGTTCTGAACTGATTCTTCACCCTTCTAAGGATCATTAGAATAGCTTTGGACAGCTCTTTGGTCTTAGCCATGTTATTAGAGTCTTACTGATTGTGTGGAGTGTACAGGTGTCTTTATGCAGCTAACGACCTCAAACAGGTGCTTCAGATTTAGAATAATATGTGGAGTGGAGGTGGACTTTTTAGAAGCTGACTAACAGGTCTTTGAGGGCCAGAACTTTTGCTGATTGGCAGATGTTGAAATATTTATTTGCAGCACTAAGACACAAATTATTAAAAAATAATACATTGTGATTTCCAGATTTTTTTTTTGGATGTCTATCACAGTGGACATGCACCAAATATAAAAATTTCAGACCTCTCCATGATTTCTAAGAGGGACAACTTGCAAAGTCACAGGGTGTTCAAATACTTATTTTCCTCACTGTATAAATATAAATTCACTCTGCTCCTCTGCTCAGATGGGTCCTGTTGACTCGGGACTGTTGCTTCCGCAGCAGGTGTTTTGTGTCATGAGAAACAACTATTGTGATAGAAACTGCACAGGTAACAAATTCTGAATATATACATGGAAGACACAAACATTTTATGGAAAATGAATAGAGCCAAAACAATAATAATAATTTGCACATGTGAACATTTTGAAATGTGTGTGTGTGTGTGTGTTTGTGTGTTTGTAGACAATAAAATATATACAGATTAAGTCAAGATTTTAGTCATGTAGCTGGCAAATTTACAGACATGAAACATTGCAAAAACTCTTTTCCTTGGCTCTCATCAGTTTATTGCAGAATACAAAATGTATATCAATTCCTCTCTCCCCGCTTCCTGTAGACTTGCACAAATTTTAGTTTTTTTTTACCTTAAAGCCACCAACCCTATTCTTTCTATAAATATTTGGCTTAAATACATTTTCATTTGTTGGCTGAAAGCAATACAAATGAGAGTTAACATATTCATATTTTTTCATGGACAGATAAAAATAATTTATTTTCAGTGATGTAGTAAGAAACCCGGGGAGAGAAAGAGGGAGACCTGCTTGTGATTCTAACTATATGGCCCACCCGTGAACCACAGTGGCACGGTGGTTGCTATGTGCGGTTGCCAGTGGAACCAGCTTACCCGATGATGTGACTGCTGACAGTAGCCGCGGGATACACCCGATCAAATCACTGTAGTGGATGGAGATTCATCTCACAGCGTGACAGGAACCCAAAACAAGCTACTGAAACAACTAGTGTTATTCTGGGTAAGAAAGTGAATTTTTCCTTGGTCAAGTGAATCGCCTGACTTGAACCCCGCTGGAAAATTATATTCTATAACTTGCAGTCAGCTATTTTTCCAGAGTAGAATGCTTAACCAAAAGTATTAAAACCATCACTGTTTAATTACTTGTGAACTAAGTTATGTGTTGTAGTAATTTATGCATACCCTGTTTTTCATAGTTGATAACATGCAGCTGTAATGAAAAGTTTTGGTGGAAAGAAAGAAAACGGGAAGAAGCCTTTCAGTTACATAAAATAACAAAAAAATAAAATCAAATGTTTAGTTATGTTACCTTCAAATGTGCTTAGTCATTGCTGCCCTTTTCTTCTCTCTTTACTGGAGTTCACCTGAGTCTTACTAGACTTCACCTGAGTCTTACTGGAGTTAAACTGTGTTCACAAGTGTTACTGGAGTACATTAGTGTCATATTGTTCACAAGTGTTGCCTGAGATACTTTGTTTTCACTTTGTATTTGTGAACTGTTGTTAACACCATTTGTGTGTAGATCCAGATGGTGTTTCATCGGTATTCGGTCTGTGTGTCTTTGTTTTATAGACTGTTTTTCATTCTACAGTCATACAACTATCAACCTCTGTGAAGGTCTGGCGGCAACAACTCAGCCTAGGTCTCCCTCCTTGTCAGAGTGGGGGACATGTCCCTGCCCCTTCTGTCCTCTGCAGGTGGGCCCTACTCTTGATGTCTACAGAGGAAAACAGCAGGACAAAATCGAATCTCAGCCTCTTTTATTTGTATGTCTTCTCCAGGAACTGGTAATCATCTCACAGAGGCTTTATAAAAGAAGTCTTCTATTCTTTCTTTGATAACAGCGAGTTGGTTTATGGATGGCAGTCCTTTGAGACACGTAACTGCTAGGGGACCTGTGGGAAGGGAGGGCGCATTTTAATGTTCTTTTCATTGTTATTGGCAGGAAGGTTAAACCTCTTTTGGGCTTTTATTGCAAACTGTGAGAAACTTTGTTGTTGTAATCACTTTTTACATGTTGTTATGGTCAGTGGTGAATTAGAGATGTACGGTGACTTGACAGTTGTTTGACTGACCAGTGCCCCCTGTTTTAGGCCTTTAGTCTTGAACTGTTGATGGTACAACCACTGAAATGGTTTCCTGCTGAGCTACTAGTTTTTGGTAAAACCCCATTTTAATAACCCACTTGTTAGATAGTATGTTGAAGCTGTAATATAAATAGAGATGACACTTAAAATTAACAATAAATAACAGGGAGATGACTGTTAGCATCCTGACTAGCTTTCTCATGGGAACTAGACTTGGTGTGATGTTTACCTGACCTGTGCCGATGCATCCAGCCACCCTACATGTGACACTTTGACCTTTGGGGGAGGAGTGGCATCACGACGCAAGCTCAATGAATTGATGTCCATCAGCCATCATCAGCAGGTCATGGCAACGTCTATCGGCCTGAGCGTAGCGGGAACTGCGCTGTAAAGGTGTAGGTCTCTCCACCCCACATTAAACAGCTCTACCCACAGGTGCAGCGTCCGCAAGGCCTTCACACACTGCAGTCCTGTGTCTTGTGGTGCTGTTGCACCACTAAGCATATGAATGACTTTATCCAGTCATTCCATCAAATCAACGCCACCTATTCATTCATTCATTCATTCATGAAGTGAAGCAACACCATTCATTAGCATAACTCGTTTAGTTTTCCATGCTTTGAATGAATGACCGTGTCACTGTGCAAGTGTCTCATTGACGAAAGACACAGAAGAAAGACAGAAGACACACCTCCTCTTGCAATTCAGCTGTTTCTCGTTTTTCCTCTATGTCGTGTCTGTCCCTGCACGTGGTTCTGCCTCACGTTTGCCGGGCCAAAGACGTGTGTGCACGTGGGCTCAATGAAAGTGCCTCCGTTCACTTAAAATAGACTCTGTGGCAGTAGGAGGGAAACTATTTTTACCTTGCCTTTCACAAACTGTGAATCATGAGTTTTATTCTCTTCATTGAGTATTTTCAGTATTTGTTCTAAGCTCATTCACAGGTTTATTTTGAGAAATGTTACCCTTAGGAATGATGAAGGTGTAAAATTTGCTACGGGACAGAAGAGCAAAGCTGGGGCTTCGATAGGAAAAAAACAGCTCTCAACAACAATTATGCAAATCCAGTACAGTGAACAAAGTAATTTTCCTGGTGTAAAAGTTGATCAGCTATAGTATTTATAGTCCTACAGCTATATTTTTATTATTACACTTTTTTTTTACGTTGATTTATATAATTGATGATATTTGCTAAGATTTTGTTCATTTTCATTTATTTTTGACTGTGGTTGTGAAACCAGACACTTACACTTTCAAACAGTGCAAGGCCCATGCAGACCATATATGAAGGACGTGACAATCAGTTTCCAGAAATACAGTTTTGTGTGGAAACTCATTAATACACAGAGCTTTCTGTGGAAACTCATTAATTTGGCAGGATCTGAGTGTTAGTGATTACATGGAAAAAAACCAAATATAATGTCATCATCTAATTGTCATCCTGCATTTAGAATATTGCATCAGAATGGATGATGAGGTAAAACTCAGTGTAAAAAATCAGATTCAGTGTAAATTTGTGCAGAAATATGCATCACTGGAGTGCAAAGCTGAACAGCAAGAACGCCCTCACCTCACTGAAATGCAGCTGTGTTGCCTAGCAACATTTTTTTCCTGGTTATTCATGTTATCATTGAGTGCATGAAGTGTCAAGGAAAAGGGGATCACTTCTTCTTTAATTAAACCTCTTTTCCCATCTAAATCCTTTTCCCCACCTTCAAACTGGAATACCTTCCTGCTAAACAGAAAAAGGCTGACACATACAGTCCTTCAGTATCTCCATCAGGTGGCACTACGCTCATATTGCCAACATGCCTCAGGATGTCATGTAACTGCCAGTCTATGCCTAAGTGAAATATTTAGGCACAGGCCACACATTCTTTCAGCCTGGGCATGGTGACTCCTCAAACTGTTATTCAAGTGTAATAAACTTAACGACTTTCTTCTCTCATGCCCTCGTTAAACAATAAGCTGCTAATCAGGCCCACTGATGCAGCTGACAGTATCGTCAGGTGCAAAGAGCTCTCGATGAATCAGTGAGGATCTGAGCCAGCGAGTTTTTCAAGGGCCAATTACTCCCATGACCAAGTAGGGAAGTAAAAGATTCATCTAGAGATAAAATCCGCTGGGAGCCACAGAGCCTGGAGCAGCTTTGCACAACAGGAGCACGCAAGCGTGCGCTAAGGTGTATCGGTGAGGACGTTGGCATGTTTGTTTTGTTATGAAGATATGCCTTCTCAAGAACTTTTCACAAGATGTGTGGATTCACTAAGAGGAACCTTCATGTTATTGAGCAGAATGTGACAGATTTTCCACTGACCCTAATTTGAGCTGAATGGGTTCAGTGTGATGTATGCCTATGGGCTACGGGTCTATGCCTGCTGATCGAGGGCGGTGGGCGGGGTCGGCACAGGGGCCGAGGAGGACGGCTGCGCTATTGACACGGTCTACAGCAGTTCGATATGTGACCTGGTGAAGCCCAGCTTTATGGGGTACAGCTTCACACGGCGCCATGCCCGCCTTCTTCATCCTGAACTGGATCACAAGTGACACTGACACTGCCAAAGATCCAGCTGCATAGACTTGGCTTTAATGGCTGATATATTCATGCAGCTGGAATTTGTGGTCACACACACACACACACACACACACACACACACACACACACACACACACACACAGCTTCCCGGGATCTGGTAATTGGTGTCACATCCACTCCGAGCAAATGTCCTGTCAGTAAAATGCTCGTAAGTCCACCAGGGGCACATTTCTCTCTTTCCAGTGAGAGATATAGTGTTTGAATTCTGGAGCTGTAAACTGCAGTACAATAGACTGTGGAGTCTCTACGGTGGATTTGGTAGAGATCTTCAAGCTTGCAGAGTGACTAATGCAGTTGTTGACTCTCTACCAGGGAAAATCAGAGGGAAGTGGTTGTGGCACTGCTGCCTCATGGTTAAAATATTAAGACATTACGTTTTTTATGATTTTAATTGCTTTTGAAGGCACTTCCACATGTCTTACTAGAGAAACACTTATCAGAACTGAACAGAGGGGACGGAAATTTACAATGAATCCAATACAGAAAATAAAGAAAAACTAAAAAGACAGTATTTATTAACTTCTGTGTTGTGTCAATAAAACCATGCATAAGTCATTCTCAACAGTGGGCAATGAAATGACCTCACCTGTTAGTGTTGTATCCCATACATAAAGCAGTAGTCTTTTTACATCAGGAATTACGTTATTTCCCCCTAAGACAGCAGATGTCTGTGTCTGATAGGATGAGTAACCACAGTGGAGTAATCCATTATACAACATTTTTCATTTCTCTCCCCTCTTTAGTATGACCATTATATTCGTGAAGATGAGCATAGTTCATTAGTCATGCTCTTAACTCCAGACACGGCTCGCTAGGCAGGGTACAAAAACAGTCCTTCTTTGATATCTTTTTCTCCTGCGCCTGTAATTTCTTGCTAAGCCACTAGTGTTATTTGGAATGTATGTGTCTTTTAGCTTGTCGATCAATTACAGATGAATCTAGTGTGAGTCCAACCTCCAGGTGTTCTACCTGCTCGGACACAGGTTAGTGTGAGTCCAACCTCCAGGTGTCCTACCTGCTCGGACACAGGTTAGTGTGAGTCCAACCTCCAGGTGTTCTACCTGCTCGAACACAGGTTAGTGTGAGTCCAACCTCCAGGTGTCCTACCTGCTCGGACACAGGTTAGTGTGAGTCCAACCTCCAGGTGTCCTACCTGCTCGGACACAGGTTAGTGTGAGTCCAACCTCCAGGTGTCCTACCTGCTCGGACACAGGTTAGTGTGAGTCCAACCTCCAGGTGTTCTACCTGCTCGGACACAGGTTAGTGTGAGTCTCTCCTCGGCTGCCACACTCCTGTTGAGCTCACAGATTTTCTCCTACTCTGGTGACCACTACACATACAGCACCACTGTTCTCAAATTAAATGTGACATTTTTATGCTTTTCGGTAATAGTAATAGTTATTTGTGCACAGGCACTAAAAAGAACAGGTACACAAAAGCCTCAGGAGTCCTCCAGCTGGTCTAATCTCAGTTCCCTGCCTATACGCACTTCAAGCCCTCACACCCTTGCTTGTCTTCTCGCCATTCCACTTGACTGCACTCAGCTAGCTAAACAGAATTCTCTAAATCTCACACGTCTCACACAAAAATCTGAGATTCCACTACTTTTGAGAGATGTGTGTTGGCAGTACCACTTTGGCTGGGTCTCCGTGCATTACAGCTGACCTTTAGAGTACATTCAGATAAAAGGAGAAAAGTACTTCATAAAATTGGGTAGTTTGAGAAACTGCTATTATGAGTTTTCTGCTGTCTGGTTTTCTGCAATAGGCAGATCAGGGCTGCTGTTGAACATTACGTTTTAAATGTCTAGTATATCACATGGACTCTAATAGAGTGAGTGCATCATGTTGATATGTATTTTATTCCTCCATGCACAGTTGATCAGTTAAGTCCCTCATGTTACCTTAACCACAGGCAAACGGGATAAACTGAACTAAGTTTCACACACTCAGCATGTCAAGCAGAGTTCTTATGGACACTGGAGCTGCAGTGTCACAGGATGAGCATAGGCTGTCTCCTTCAGCAGAATGACCCCCCACCCCCCCAGGTTTTCCACCCCCAGGAACATTATGGAGTCAGGCACCAGTGCATTACAACATGAATGCTCCTGACTGATACAGCTGCCTGTTCATTGATTTACTTTGTGTATAGTGGTGGCTAGAGGGTTGGGCTGATCAACGTATTTGTCATCAGGGCAACGCTGATTGGAACCCTGTTCCTCAAGTCTGGCTGAGACAAGGCAGAACAAATACGGCCTGTCAGGTCTCAGAGGCGGTGTTTCCTGAGCCATGTTCAACACAGTTAACCATAACTGTCTCTCCCACTCACACGATCTCCAATCAATGGCTTTCATTAATGGCCATGAAATCACAGATGATTGAGTGATGAGCAGTAAGATCTAGTAACTAGAAGAAAAAATCATTTTATTTTAAAGGTTTTTTTTTTTTTAACATACAAAGGGTAAGAGACAATGATGAACAACCAACCAAACAACAACAAACAAACAAATAAATAAATAAATGTTACCATGACTGAATAAAGCTACCAGTGTTGCTGATAATGTGGAGCGGTTGGTGCATTGTACAGTTAATCTAAAGGCTTCAGCTATATTGCTCTGGCAATAGCTCACTGCTTTTAAATAGATGAGCAGTTCTTATGAATATCACACCAACTAGTCTATCACAATAGTAGTGAACTATAATGACATCACTAATAGTGATTTTACCCCTTGGTTTGTCCCATTTGAGCTTGGTGATCTCCTCAGTGGTCTCCTCAGCCCTCGTCCGTGTCTTCCGCTGTTACTCTCAGACGCTCTGTTTGCTCTGACATTCTGTGCTGCATTCCATGTACAGGCTATCTGATCCCATGCAGTGACATTGTAAGTCGCTCTGGATAAGAGCGTCTGCTCAATTCCCTAAATGTAAATGTAAATGAAAGTTTATCTCACGCACGCTTACCCACGTGTGTCCTAGTGCATGTGTGGATGGCTGTGTTGGTTTATATGTGCTGTATGTGTGTGCCTGTATATGTATATAAAGAGGGGATGCTGTGGGACAGGATTATTGTGGGATTAATGTAATCCTCCCATCACTTTAGATCCTAAAGTTTCAGAGGGACCTCAGTGGATTATAGGTGCGATTATAATCTCAGAGCTAATAGCAGGCCTCAGATATCATGCTTTCTTATGTTTATGAAGAAAGGAAAAACATGGGAAATAAAATGAGCAGAAGACTCCAGATTTCTGGACTGATCTAGGAAAATGGGACTGAATAATGATAATCGTAATTAGTCTTAATTAGCAAAGAGTAAATACATCTATGGAAAAAAAGGTTTTCCTTTATTTGAATGGTATTCCATCCTCTCTGTTAATATAGATTTAAATGACCATTGTTATGTATTAAATGAATTCTTAGCTATATACAAGTAAACGTTAATGTATGTGTGCAAACATGCTGATGAACAACAGGACCGTTGTTCATGAAATGCAGGGTGTGTGATGCTGCTCTAGGGAGTGCCAGAAAGCACCAGCCCTGTGATGCTTCTTCTAGAAGATCATGGTCTTGGTGACGAAGGATTGTGTGGTGCCTCCTGACTGCTGATGCACAGCTGAAAAAATTCTCAAATCAACTCATGTAACTGTAAGATGACCTACCATAGGTACATGGTGGCTTTTTAAAAAGTGCCATTTTCATCTGCTGAAAAGATCACATTTTAATTAAGCAATTTGTACATTTTACACATTGTAATTACACATTTCCACTAGTGCTGTCAAATCCAGGTGCTGCGATTAAAAGTCCTCACCAGGATTTTGCTCAGGCTTCCTGGATTGTGTTGATTCCACTAATTTTACCTGGATTGCTAATTAGAAAATCTAGCAAGCTTGAGCAAAGCTTGGGGCATTCATGGTCTGGTGGTTAGGGAACTGGTCTTGTGACCAGAGGGTCGTGGGTTTGATTCCCAGACCTGAGGTCATGACTGAGGTGCCCCTGAGCAAGGCCCTTAACCCTCACTTGCTCACTTGTATAAAAAATGAGATAAAAATGTAAGTCGCTCTGGATAAGGGCGTCTGCCAAATGCCGTAAATGTAAATGAGCAAAATCCTGGTGAGGACTTTTAATCGCGGCACCTGGAATTGACAGCACTAATTTCCACACATTACATATTGTAATGGAAACTGATAAAATCACCCTCATAATAATGATTTATAATGATGTATAATGATAATAATGATGGATATTTTTACAGGATGCAGGAATAAGTAAAACTGCTCATGGTCTTTTTGTTAATCATGTTCAAGTATATTTCAGCTGTAGCTCCTTGAAGCTGCTACATTCATTAAGTGAATAAAAACATTTCATGTGATAGATCTGTACTGTGTCTACATGGTTAACTACAGTACACCACAGTTACTCCCTGGATTCGGTTCCACGAGATGTAATCACCTGTAGACGAAGACGAAGCGAAGATTTGCTGATCATTTAGTTGTACATTTTTGAAACCATTAGAATGAATGATTTGCTGTTTCCAGTGATATGGCTGTTTAATGGTAATGGACACTGCATTATTGTTGCATGTGTTTGAATTTCCAGATGTTGCTGTGTTAAGAATGAAGTGAGGAATAAACACTCTTCAATCTCAGGCCTTTAGACCCCCATGGAATTAATGTTATTTTATTGTACACCTACTATTTTGAACTTCTTCTGGTTTCACCTTCTAGAACCTCAGAAGAACCTCAGAAGCACCATAACTGTAGCTGTGGTGTACTATAAAACATAGAGGAAATAGTTACCTAATTAATTGCACTGATGTTCACAAGGTTTCCAGAGAATCAGGATGCATATTATGCTTGGTTCTAATATGAAAGTTTTAAGCCTTAAGGATCACTTCTCCAGACCTAAATTAAGCATAACATGGATTAAAACAATTCCAGGGCTATGTCTCTAGTATGGCCCTGTATCTTAGTCCATGACTAGGTTTAATCTGTGTCCAGATAACTGCAGCTTTTTTAATGTTCTATTGGTAGATGTCATTACATAATGGAGTGTAACGAAGAGTAATAACTTAGTAGGCTTTCTTTGTTAGTTTGCTCTGGATTATCTGATTTGAGAAGTTTACGCAGTGAAGTTCTCTCTATTTGTAAGAACAACACGTGGTAACAAAGGCCAGCACACATCTGTAGATAATCAGGGTATAAATGCTAGTAGTTTTTTCTCAAAGGGGATTACGCTCGTCACACAAAGGAGAAGTACACTGAGAGTTAGCCATACTTAACCAATGTGCCGGTCTTTGCCCTTTGCACCATGTTACATTAAGAAACAATTTTTTACTGTTGTCATAATAGTGGAATTGCTAAATATGTTTAGATAGCTGGTGATATGATTGCAATCATCTCAAAAGTTCCAAACTTTAAAACACTGCCATCCAGAAGGAATGGGGGGGGGGGGGGGGGGGGGTCTTATGATCATGTGTTCATGTGTTAAATGCAATGCAGTGCACTTTTAAGATGTGAATTACATATTGCTATATGCTGCATTTCACGTGCATTTCATTTGTTGTTAGTTTTCTGCTTAATTACGTGGCTTTGAGAGACCACACTACGGTACTTATGAGACTACCAGGGAACTCATTTGAAAAGCTCTTGAATTAGAACAAAGGCTGTTTTACTTAAATGTTTGAGTTTGAACCACCTAAGGCGTCCTGAGTCATTGAAACATGCTGTACATGTACATCCTAATGTTAGCGGTTTTGTCAACCTCTCTTTTGTCAGTCAGATTATTGATGGTGATTATCCCCGTGGTCATGGTGTTATTGGCAGGTTTGATGATGTAATTGCTGTGATTTTTAGTAATGCAGTCATTTGTGTGCGGGGGGAGGGGCGAAATTATACGTACCTCAGGGACCAGTGTCCGTAGTGATGGAGTGTGAAGATGGCACCTTGCTCATGACTGATCACCTCTTCACTGAATTGATAGCCAATGATTTGAAGGATGCAGGGACAGCTGCCTACACCAGGGAGAACCTGAAGAAATCAGTGAAAACACCAGCTAGCTTCTGAATTATAAAAACTTGATATGGTTTACATTAATTTTATAATATATGATAGCTCAGTGATCCATAAAATGCCATTTTAGTACAACTTTGATGTATTCAAAAATCAAAATGTTTTAATATATATTATGGTTTTAAACACCTGCTACAGCCTGTGCAGCAGCCTCGGGCAACACGCTGGGTGAGACCTGAAGTGGAAGTGATCATGCCATAACAGTAAGAGTAAGCATGAGGACTTGATTATATCACCACGCAGTTCATCGTCATGGTGTACTGTCATGTCTGATTACTTTATTTAGCTTTCTACCTTATCATTCTCATTTTGGTCCCAACCTTTCACCTGTCTTTTCATTCTTTCCGAGAATATGTAGATTGATGTCTGTTGCCTCCTTTTTTTATTAAGCTCTGTTTAGCAATTTGGCTTTTTTTTAGGACTTACAGGCTGTAAGAACCAAAACCTGTAGTGAAAATAATGCTTGTATTTCCCAGTGGGATTGAGCTGCTTCGAATCCCCCAGCTCAGCGTTAATCTTTTGTAAGATACTGCAATGGACTTCACCGTGACCCTGGCTGGGCAACCCTCACAAAACATGATTAACACATGACTGCATATTTGACATTCGGAAATGATTTTCAAGCAGCCTTTCTGCTTTCTGAATTCCATCTCGATGTACTCATGGCATTGCCTGCACACTGAGCAACAGTCTTATGACATTAAAGACAGAACAGTAACAGAACTGGAGCAGAAAGGAGACACCTCGAGGACGCACAGCACAAGCACTCACGCACAGAACGCTTAGACAGCAACACGGAACATGGGCCTCCAACAAAGTCTTACTGTGTGAACCTCTGCTCACCTCATATTCCCTGGTTCCTGCCATAAACCATGAATTCTTGTCTGCTTATTTGCATATTTGTTTGCTATTTAGCGCCTGAAGGGATTCCTTTTCAAGACCAACACAAGCTGTATTGTAACACGGGTTCTGGTACATTTTAGACCCATGGGATAGCTTTAATCATTTCCCCCAGCTGTGAGGGCGTACCTCTCACGTTATGTTGCTACGTGTGATCTGTACATACAACAAAACCTTGCGCACATGACCTTGAGTTCTTTCTTGAGGTGAGCAAAGCAAGGTGTAAACTGGCTAGTTAACTATTCCCGTAGCAGGAGCTAGTTCTTCTGTCAATCTGGGCATGCAGGTTTATCATATGTTGCAGGTGGGGATATGAATGGTTTAGTGGCTTAATTGAATTCTGGTTGTTTTAACACATTTTTATCTATGCACAGAGCTCTGGATATTCTGTGGTGCACTGTTTGAGATGTGTTCAGAGATCACACTCATGACTTTTACACCTGATGGATACTTTGTGAGTGTACACCAGAGGCTTCCTCCCTTCTTTGGGTGGAGTGCCCCCCCTTCAGTCTCTCTCTCTCTGTCACTCACTCACACACAGAAACATATACACATATAAACACTCTGGCACATAGACACTCATGAAACCAGTGAGCATGAAGGCTTACAGTATATGGGGATGTGGGGATATGAATGGCTTAGCTGAATTCAGAGTGCTTGAGTTAGCCTAACCAAAGCCTCCCTGCACATGTTCTTTGAACACTAACCAGGTGATCACATGCATAGCGGGGTCCTGTTAACTGATTTCTACTGATCTCTAGGAGACGACGAATATCGTTTTCCAAACACACTTTTTCTTTTTCCACTTTTTAATGGGAAACTTTCCAAAACTGAAACAGACGACCTGATTATTATTATTTTTTTAACTTCTACCTGTGTTCCTGCCATCTCCACGATGAGCGCTTCGGTCAGCACGGGGGTGCCCAGCTCAGGGAAGACGCCTGTGCCGTGGAATCACAGCGCGGTGAGGATAGAGCAGCCCGCGCTCGCGACTTCGGTAAGACCATCGTATTCTTCACGCGATGGCTTCTTGAAACGCTTTTGTTGTTGTTGATGTTGTTGATTTGTTTTCGTTTTTTGTTGTTGTTTTCTACTGGCATACTGGCAAAGCAGTATGACAAAAGTGAAATGTAAAGTTTCTCTGTAACGTTTCTCTGTAAGTCAATATCACTTTTAACAGTAGCCTACCTAAAGACAGCTGAACTTCCCTTTTTAAAGACGTTGTGTATGTAATTATATCAACGTGTGGGTAGCTCGTATCCGACATGCGCCCCTGCTCAAGATTACTGAAGATCATTAAAGTGGTATATAACATTTTTCTTTGCAGTTGTCAGGTAGATTGGAGGATGGAGATGTGTTCTGCAGAACATCCCGTCTTACACGCAGTTAAATGATAAATGCGCGTTAGATGGGAAGAATTAACGAGCCTCACGTTCAATGAAGGTTCGTGTCCCGCTGAAAGTTACACGCGAAGACATTTCGCCATGAAGTTTAGCTTTAATACATATATTTTCTATATATAATATTATTATATATACAGCATATATTCAGCAGCGGTGGAATGTTCCAGGGATTACAGATGTCAACGGATGTAATGTTGTAATCAATAACTTTGATGAAATATCTAAAATCAATAGAAATTTAATATTCAGTGTCTCAGTTTTATACATGAGACAAAACAAAGAACTTGATGGTTTAACTAGTTTAATAATATTGTAGGCTAATGGTCAGTGGCGTTAGCAAAGATTTACAGCCTGTGTTCTTTAAGTCTCTGCCTTTAGAGTCCAGTACGTCTCCCCTACCCAATTTGGGGGAAAAGCCTACGCCTTTAGAAATATAAGAATGGAAATATAAAATTAAACAAATGTGATAATAAATAATGCATTTGAATTCATAAAGCCTCTTCATTTGAGGTCATTACAGAGGCTAATATACTCCTAACGCTTCACCAACAACTGCAGTGAATTAGGCCAGACACAATATGTTACATCTGTTTTATTGACCTAGATGATATGACATAAATCCTGCACATCCAACGTCCCCACCCACCACCAAAGAAATATAGTAGCCTAAATATGATCATTTTATTGTTCAGTATAGCACAGTTCTGGCCTTAACGTTAGTAAAACCACTGACACCTGTGCTGACTGCAGGGGGCCAGGTGAGGTTTCTCGTGCTGTTCTTGTTTATATGGTTTTCAGTGTTTTGATACACTACTGAAACAGTAGTCTAGCACCTCTTAAGAATGTGGAAAGGTGGAACAGTACAATTTTGTCATGATCAAGTTTCAATTTGAAGATAGAACAAGGACTTGACTTTCAAGAATGCTTCTGCATGTGTGTAATGATATCTCAGTTAAGCAGTTTTCCATTACCATTCTACACTGGAAATGATGCCATTTCTGCCAGACAACCCCACACCTTGCACATAGGTACAGCCAGGTTTAATTCACACACACAGGTCACAGTTCAGTTTATCTGTGCATTTTCTTGCCAGTGAACCACACACCCCTCTGTACAGGTCTGCATTCAATACACAGAAATGACTGACCTTAATCAAGGTTTGTGTTTGTGTCCCCCAGTGAACAGTTGGTTGAGCTAGAGCACATAGAAATTACTGCATTGCTTCATTTATTGTCACAAATTAGGACATTAAACTCAGCTGCAAAAGAGAACTGATATGCTCCACCCTACAAACCAGGGGTGTCTCCAAGCTCTCTAACGCTTCACAGGAAAGTCAGAGGGATGGGCTCTTAAGCTTCTCCTGGAGTACTTCTGGGAAAAATCAGATGAAAGACTTTTATTGCAGAATCTCTGTTTATTTGTTTAGTGAGTACACACATGCTTCATAGCATTTGTATGTCAGGAATGACTAAAGTCTCTATGCTTGCGAACATATTCCATAAGATATGATCAATGATATAAAAGGATTTGCATCAAATATAAGACGGCTTTTAAGATTCTAAAACGACTTTTCAGAATCACTAAGACAAGATGCGATGTGAGAGGAATATCTTGTGGTTTCTCAAATCGTAACTTTTGTCAGCTACGTTTTTTGATAGCTAAAGACCGCAGGAAAGGCGGAGTCGCACCTTCCTCCTGAACCACCACGCTAGCGCAGCTACATGAGCCCCGTGTGCCGTACTGAGGAGGCTGTCTGTCGTGAGGCCCAGCCTGCGTCTGAGTAATGGCAACACTGGTGAAGTTGCACAATTGCTTTCAGCAGAGCTGTCCCCATAGTGACAGCGTGTGCCTCTGTGTACTAATCTCTAATCCCTTATCAATAAAGCTAAAAGACAAGCCTTTAATATCACTGACATCTGGGGATTAAACAAGTCATCACGAAAGCCTGTCTGGATTTTCTCCAGCTTTCTAGAAATAAGGACTAGAGACAAATTTTGGGTCAATATTTTACCTGTTTGCCTCTGAGTGGCTAACCAAACAAAAATACAGAAATTTTATTCGAAACTTACTTGAGTACCTTCTCCTCAGATGGACCTTTGGGTGAGAGGTATGGGAACTGGAAGATTACAACATGAAGATACTAGACGGGAGTGTTTTTTTAGGTACACATTTATGTCATTGCTCACCGTGGGCTCAGACAGGTTAGTCTGTCTCTGCTCTCTTAGGATGGATGCTAAGGATCAACACTGATGTCTAATGGGATGTCACCAGTGAAAAGTGCCTTCAAACAAGGGAGCGAGTTAAAGCTTTCAGTGCCCTGTTGCCTCCACACCACAGACCTTGGGAAACTCCTGCTTTCACAGCTCAGACATGATAGAGCAGAGCCAATTAGTCTAAATACTAAGCAGTAAATGCCCAAGCCTGTTAAATTGTGGCTGGGACTTTGGGTTAAGTTGTTATAGGCTAAATTCTAGTTGATTGTCTTGACTGAAAAAATATTGCCAAGCATCTAGAATCTTCCATCTCAGTCTGCTTCCTTCTTCCTTCCATACATGCAACCAATCACAATCTCCCCCTATATCCTCTCAGCTGATTGGTTTAACCCAGATTAACATGATCTTAAATGCAATTTTAGCAAGCCTTCAAACATGGAGGGGAAGAACTCAGGGTTGAGGTTGAGGATGAGACGTGGAGTTGCAGGTGGAGACCAGTAGGTACAGTTCTGCAGATGGAGCAGTGTCATGCTGTGATTCAGGGTCATGCAAAGCAGCCACTGGTCAGCAGTCCATTTAAAACAATTTTGTTCAAATTCAAACAGATTCTGCCTGCTCTAAAATGCATTACCCATTGATCTCGGTGTATTTTAGTACTGCAAAGGTAGGAAAGAGAAGTTGTGATGTTGGAACCCTCTTGATCCTAACTCATGTTTGTCATGTAATGAGATGCATTCTGCCATTTTCCATTTGTTTAAATTGTCATAAGGGTTATATATATACACATGTCTTATTGAAATATGAATCTAGGATGAACCCACTCTTACAAAGAAGACAGAAATGAAATCACATGAGGCATGTTGAGACGCACAAGATGCATTCATGCAATTAAGAAAGAGTTTATTAAACGGTTTATTAACAACTATAACCATGAGCACATATTCCCTGCCTATTGCTACCTGTTACATCCCACATGTGGGCCGAATCTACTGATTCCCACAGTGAACTGTATATACCAGTTTTCCTACAGTGAACTGTATCTACCGATTATCCCACAGTGAAGCAAATATAAAATTCAATACTATAAATGTCACCTTCTGTATGCTTGCCTTAATCTTAGAACTTTTGGTGCTTTCTTGACATGAATTCCTCACACAAGTACAAAAAATAAAAATAAAAAAAGCTGAAACATATTTATTCTGTCCATCTTCCTAATCTAGTTTTGTCAAACCCAAAGATGGTAATACAGAGTGAGATTATGAACTCGTTCATTCTGTGGTGTACAGATCAGTGACACCAGTCCTCTGCAGCGTACCTCACAATGCAGATGTTGCAAGCTTGGAAATATAAGCGTGTGCCTGCCCCCGCTCCCCCACCCCCAGTTCAGCCCGGGCAAGGCAAGATCAATAGAACAGCTCATGCATGGATGGACAGGCAGATGGGTAAAGTGGCACTGGGAGACACAGATGCTGTAGTGCTGGAACTGTTGCACTGGCTGTCCTAATTGCAGTGTCCTGTAGCGCAGGCCCTCTGTGCCAGCCCTGGGAGCTGTGCGTATTCCCAAATGTTGCCTCCAGTGTCATAAAAGCTTTTGCTTATGTCTATGAACAAATCTCTGCCATTGCGGGACCACGGTCCTGCTGCAGCACTGTAAGAGTCGCTGTGCCAGCCGAACTTGGCTGAGGAACACACGACTCGCTGTCAAGGAGTCCACAGATCTGCCCAGGCCACAATGGCGAACCCTGACTCTTTGATGTCTTACATGCACTCCGCTTGTCTTCACAGGCGGCTATGGTTCAGGATGTTGCGAGACCTTTTCCCACTGTGGATGTTCCAGACCACGCCCACTACACTATTGGCTGCGTTATCTTCGTCATTGGCATCACTGGGATGGTTGGTAACTTCCTAGTCATATACGCCTTCTGCAAGTAAGTCTGGGGGAATCTTTTCTGTGCTCACACCTATTAACCTACACCCAAGGAGAATGTATGCCTGGAAAAAGTACACAATTACCTAAAAAATGATGCTGCAAATGACACTGAACCAATATGAGTGAAAGCAGTATGAGGTAGAGTGTCAGAGTACAACATTATTGTGGATAAGTCCAGTTAGGGAAGCCGTCATATGTCTAACCTCGTAGGATGAAGGTCTACAGGTTTCTTACATAAGAGTTGGTCAACCAGAATTTCATCTGCATTCCAAAGGAAAATCTCAGTGTTTTAACCACGGAGCTCATGCATTTGACAGTTCTCTAATTGTAGGAATAAGCTAAAGCATTGTCACAGCCTCAGGTACACAGAGGTCGCTTATGCCCAAGGACTTGGTGCCACTGTACATGACGTTAATCACAGTCTGAAAGCACCTCGTCTACTCCCCCCTCCCTGTACCCAACCGTCTAACCAGCAATTTGCCTAACGGGTCCCAGAGGATTAGCCAGAATGCACCAACCTGACTGGTGTCAAAACCACACCGCTCACTCTCACCATCTCTCGTCCATTTCTGCATGTGCTCTTACAGGAGCAGAAGTCTAAGGACCCCTGCCAATATGTTTGTCATTAACCTGGCCATCACCGACCTCCTGATGTGCGTCACTCAGACACCCACCTTCTTCATCACCAGCATGCACAAGAGATGGATCTTTGGTGAGAAAGGTAATCTCACAGTCAGCCATACATACAGTGAGCTTATTCACACTCTTCTTTCATCTCCTGTAATCGCTCACTCCAAGGCCATCAGAGCTTCTATGGCAGATGCATGGATAAAGAGGCTGATGTTTGAGAAACTACCCTCAAACCTTCAGCGACTAGATAGGATTCTGTCAACTCAAGGGGAGCTGATATGATAAAGGACTTCAGATAGCGAGAATGCTTCCTCCTCTTTCTCTATTCTTGCACTGAGTCCCTATACACCAGCTGAATGATGTTGAAAGTATATGGGAACCTTTGAGTTTTTCTGCACATTAAGGTCAGAGGTCAGTTGAATCATTCCCGACAATTACTTACACACCCTTGTGTGTATGACATTGTGTGTGATGGTTCGTACTGATGTGAAGCCACCTTTACGTTTATCGTTTCTTTGGCTGTTTGAGTCTTTGGTCTTATCTATGATATTTAATATGAAGGAGTACTTTTTGTCTCTATCTGAGATAACAGCCACAATCCTGTAATATTGTTTTCTAAATGAAAATATTGCTAGTGATTTACAAATTACAGTCATTAAAAAGTTGATAATTTCAGCTTTTTTGCTGAATGTAGCTGTGGACTAATGAATAATTACAATAAATCTTTAAAATTTTGAATTATTTTGTGATCCCAGTAACCCAGTCTGTTTGTTTAGCCTAAACTTAGTTTTTACAGATTCTGTAAGGAATTACAGTGTGATGTTTCAACTGCATTTTCTCTTAGGGTAGCCATTCTAAGCTTCACACATTACCCTTTCAATTGTATTTGTTCTTTTCTTGGGGCAAGTGTAAAATTATAAAACTATGTTTTTATCTATATCTTTTTAAATTAATTTTATTTATCCAGTTGGATGACAAAAGTTTATTTAATACTATATTAATACATACAATTAATAACATATTCTACCAATATGAGAGAATATCTAACTTATTACCTATTTTTCATAATGTTTAATATTTAATATTTCAAAACAATTTTTTTGCTCTGTCAGTGAAGTACCTGTTAAACTCAATTAAAATATAGTTAAACTGGAAAATCTAGTAAAACAGCCTTAAATGTTTTGCCAAAGAAGCAAAGTTCGTAGTGATGAAACTTTATGAATTTCTCAATTGTAGAAATGTGAAAATATTTTTGATGCCTACACAAATGTTCTGTTTCCTACTGTTTGTCTGTCCTCAACCTGTGACAACAGGTTCAACATTTCAAGTTATTGAAATTTGAAACCAGATGTTGTGGTATTATGAGTTGCATTAAAGAAATGTTCAATATTAAGCACATATTACATTAGCTGGATTGATTGTGGAGACTTTCTTCACCACTAGACCATACAGTTCTTAAACCTTTAAACATTTCCTGTCTGAAGTGACATGGTTACTGGATGATCAAAGAAGTGAGAGTCTGACTTTGATGCCAGGTCAATTGGAAATTACTAATCCCCTCTCTTTCTCTCTCTTTCTCTCTTCTCTCTGTCTCCTCTCTCTCTTCATTCTTCTCTCTTGCTCATCTCTGTCTGCTCTCTCTCTCTCTTCTCTCTCTCCCTCCCTCCCTGTGTTTCCTTCCCTATTTTGTTCTCAGTTTGTACTCAAACTGTTAGTACTGAAGGTAAATTCATCAGTGTGCATCGAGTGTGCATGTGACACTCAATGTTAGTATAGTTGTGACTTCCCTTCACAGAGAAGACAGGATCTATCTGCACACCACCTCACCTTGAGGCAGTGTTCAGAAACCACAAGATGCCTACTACCTGTGCTTTACATATATTTATAGAGGCATCACACGCATCTATCACATAAAACAGTATGGCTGCTTGTGCCAATGCCCAATGTGTTACTAGAGTCAGGAATACATTATTTTGCTCCTGTAGTTAAGCAAAAATTTTTGTCTGTGCTCTATAGTACAGAGTGGAAGGATCTTAGAAAAAAAACACCCATACTCCCTAATAGCAGTAGCTTTCTTACCAAGGTTAGATTATGTTTGCTTTATTTACAAATTGCAAAATTGCAATTTCCAAATTGTGGGTTTAATCATGTAAACCGAAAATACCAACATTCTAATGTTAAATTCTAATTCCGAATACTAACATTCTAATATTGTATACTAATTCACAATACTAACATTCTAATGTTGTTTATGTATATACATTGTTTACTAGAAGTGGCGTTTCCATTTTGATTGAGGCAACATAAACTGGGATCCCCAGTGTTGAATTAACAACTGCAGTGTTGCCATAGGTCCAGCTGACCCACACTCTAGCTGTTAACACAGGGGACTTTGATGTATAGATCTGACTTTGATGATTTCTCTTTTTTTTGGAGAGATTTCCATGTTGAATCAATGAACATAAGTACAATGGCTAGAGGTGACATATAATCATCAAAAATATTGGAGTTGGAGTGAATCTCTTTTTATTTCTCTCCCCTCCCACAGCCTGTGAGCTGTATGCATTCTGTGGTGCTATGTTTGGGATCTGCTCAATGATCACACTCATGATTATCGCATTGGATCGATACTTTGTTATAACTCGACCTTTGACCTCTATCGGCAAGATGTCACACAAACGTGCCCTCATCATCCTCACTGCTGCCTGGATGTACACCATGGGCTGGAGCCTTCCTCCCTTCTTTGGATGGAGTGAGTGCCCTCTCTTTCTCTCTCCCTCTCTCTCTCTCTCTCTCTCTCTCTCTCTCTCTCTCTCTCTCTCTCTCTCTCTCTCTCTCTCTCTCTCTCACACACGCACACACACACACACACACACACACACACACATACACACACAAATATCATAAACCCAAAAAAATATAAGGACATTTTGAAAGTCAGATTCTTGCAGACATTTGCAGTATTTTAATAATAACAACAATAATAATAATAATAATATTTTTAGACAATTTTATTAGACACAGTAAAGATTGTCAACTCTGAGAAAGTCTCCAGGGTTAACAGTCAAAAAAAGCTATAGTCTCTAGTTCAAACATTTATGTACAATTCAGCCAAAATGATCAATCGTGGCATATTTAATTAATGGCTGAATACATTGTAAATGGTTTTTACTCACTTCAAATGATGTTGCTCAACAACAGGGCTGATGTTCTCATGATGTTCTCCTAGGTGCTTATGTTCCTGAGGGTCTGCTGACATCCTGCACGTGGGACTATGTAACCTTTACTCCGTCCGTGCGCGCCTACACCATGATGCTCTTCGTCTTCGTGTTCTTCATCCCCCTGTTTGTTATTATGTACTGCTACTCATGCATCTTCCGCGCCATTAGGAACACCACAAGGTCAGTTCTGCTTGTCTTGTCCCTGCCACCCTCTTCATCTAGACAGCAGCTCCAGGGGAGCATAGGAGGCAGTGAACTGAACTGTGCAGGCCATACATATGAAATACCAAATATTCCATCATTTAGAGTGATTACTACTTATGTAAATGCAGCTTGTATAGCTTGTGTAAAGTACTTTTGTGTGTGTGTGTGTGTGTGTGTGTGTGTGTGTGTGTGTGTGTGTGTGTGTGTGTGTGTGTGTGTGTGTGTGTGTGTGTGTGTGTGTGTTTTACAGTGCTGTGGAGAAAATTGATAGGGACAGAGGCTCCGCCAAAGACTCATTAAAAAAGTTCAACCGCATGAAGAGTGAGTGGAAGATGGCCAAAGTGGCCCTCATCGTGATCCTGCTGTATGTCATCTCCTGGTCCCCCTATGCCTGCGTGGCTCTGACTGCTTTTGCTGGGTGAGAATCACCGTTTCCTCATTGTACTGCACTGTGTGTTCAGCTGAATGCAAGACCTTTATATGTATTCTGTAGAAGAATGTTCCATTCTTTCTGAAAATGAGACTCAAGGCCTGGACATAGCATAAGTTACATCATAAAGAAGAGAAGATAAGACTCTGCAGACAGAAAGGAGAATTTAATGAAAGAAACAAAAATTTAACTAAACATAAAACCGCATTAACAATAAATATTGAAAGCCAACACAAGATTAATGTCCAACGATGGTCACACAAACAGGAGTCACATAATTACATAAGACCCAGGGGGTGGAGCCAATGAGGCAGACACACACCGCCTGGGGAAGAGGCGTGGCAAGCAACACAATAACCATGAGACAAACACATGATCAAGATATAAACAAAAAGCCATGTGGGAAAAGCCTCTGTGTGACAAAGGCTGCCAGCAGGGGGAGACATCATGAGTGTGTCACAGGCCCTAGAGTTCTCATTCACCAAGCATGGTGTCACTCCCCAGCCAGAATCCAACACACAGCACACACCCCACATGTCAGTCACAGCCCTGAGCTCTCGCCCGAGTCACCAACTTATGAAATCATCACACACCTGTGCCTTATTGTGCTTCCTCTTAATTAATCTTTTGTATTTATCTTATTTAGGTATATATGTGGTGAAGCATCTCGCAAAGTTTACAAATTAGTAAAAATCCTGAGTTTATGGTATAATAAACGGAAATAGTCAACTGTGCTTGAAGCGGAACTGGCAGTAGACTGTAATTCCTCAGGACATTTTCTTAATTTCTGTGTTAAATAAATGTTAATTTCTATGTTAATTTTGAATGTTTGTCATATTTCATGCTTTATGTTATTGTGCAAGATATAAAATTATTGCTGACTAGAAAAAGACAAATTATGAAATGACAAACTTTACCTAACATCTTCTACTCTAAAAGTGGTAATAAATGTAACTGGAATAAATTTCTACTAAATGTCTTTGACAATCTAATTAATACACTGGTGCACTGTACTGTGTACATATAGAAAACTCATTAACTTGTTTTGCTGTTTAATCCCTGACCTCCAAAGCAAGTTTGAGGTAGGATGTGCCTCAAAAAAGAACAGACCCCCCCCCCCCCCCCCCCCCTTTCTGTACAAGTCTACAAAGCCATGCAGGTTTGTGAAATAATGCAGTGATGTGTAATGTGATTATTATTTTCTCTTCAGCTATGCGGACATACTCACACCCTATATGAACTCTGTACCTGCTGTCATTGCCAAGGCTTCAGCCATCCACAACCCCATCATCTACGCCATCACCCACCCCAAATACAGGTACTGCACTGCTGTGGCAGGAAGTGGCATGTCAGCCCCGCTCTAGATGTGATAATAATAATAATAATAATAATAATAATAATAATAATAATAATAATAATAATAATAATAATGATGGTGCTGAATGATTTTGACTATAATAAGGCTTAATATGTGCATCTTCACAAGCTTTGCTTGTAATCAATGCAATAACCAAGTGTGACCAAGCTGCAGAGCCTTGTTTACAATGTATGATCACTGTTCACTGTGAGGGGGTGACAGAAGCAGCAGACACCAGAGGTGGTGCCGTGTTTAGTTTAATGTCCATCTCCATAGTGAAATGTCTCTCTCTAACTTAACTCTAAGTGTGACAGGGGCGAGGGATAATCAGTGCTCGTGAGTGAAATGACTGATTAGTGCTGATTAGTAGCTAGGTAACAGGGAGAGTGGGAGTGTCCGGGAGGTGGAGTGTGTGGAAGTGGGTCGGTGGAACCGGCCCGGCCTAACATGACTATTGGGATGTTCCCGGTGAAAGGAGGAGATCGGTGTGAGGTCCAAGATCTGGGAGGTCAGGACCCAGCTCCTCTGGACCGTAGCCCTCCCAGTTCACTAAATACTGCAGGCACTTTCCTCGCCTCCCCGAGTCCAATAGAGTTCTCACGATGTACGCCGGCATGCTTAGCGTCTAACTTACTACATGGTCTCACCCGGCCACCCAGACCTTATCTCTGGTTCGGTGGCTGTGTCTCCTCTTCTCCGGTCTGCTTTCCGCTTATACACTGCAATGGCTGCCCGTAGCCGCTGATGCGTTTCCTCCCACACTCTCGCTCCTCCGGCACCACTCTTTGACAGCCGGTCGGTCCGATGCTGGCGAGTTCCATAGATAGAGCGGAGGCTCATAACCAAGCACACACACTCGAAAGGCGCGAGTCCCGTCCCGGCATGTGTGAGCGAATTCAGCCCACGCCAGGTAAGACTACTAAGGTACTAGGGTGCTCACGGCAGTATGCCCTAAAGAACCATATGAGCTCCTGGTTAGCTCACTCTGCTTGCCTTTTGGCTTGCCTGACGTGAGTCTTACCGTTCCATACCCGTGCGTTAAACTGGACCCCCCCAGTCGGACACTTCTGGCAGTCCAAACTGCCTAAACACATGCCGGAAGAGGAGGTCAGCTGTCTCCAAGGCTGTAGACCTGGCAACAAGAGGAAGCGAACCGTCTTGGAGAACCGGTCGATTATCACCAGGATGTCAGTATATCCTTCCGATCTGTGACAAAGTCAATAGTCATGTGAGACCACGGACGTGCTGGTGTAGGAAGGGTGGAGCAGCTTACCGCATGCACACTCTGCACAGGAGGCGACATAGGTGTTAATGTCCTTGTGCATAGCCGGTCACCAGTTAGAGCTCCAAGCAGTTGAGCGGTGTGCGCACTCCCTGGGTGGCCCGTGCCCAGAGACGTGTGCGCCCAGCGTACCAGCTCTCTCCGCTGTTTCAGCGGTACATGTAAACGATTCGCAGGACACTGAAGGTGCGGGTTGGCACGGTGGATCACGCGGCCCGCCCTCGTGTTCTTCTCTCCCGGCCGATACGATACGGTGAACGTGAACCGGGAGGAGAAGAGTGACCGCCGAGCCTGCCTGGAGGTCATCCACTTGGTGTTATGGAGGTACTCCAGGTTTTTGTGGTCGGTGCCGCGCTCCCTCCAGCCAGTGTCTCCGCTCCTCGAGTGTGAGCTTCATGGCCAGCAGCTCCCTATCACCTACCCCATCATTTCTCTCCGCTGGAGTGAGCCTTTTGGAGTAATAGGCCACTAGACGCAGGCTGCTTTTCTTATTACTCCAATGCAACAAGACAGCTCCCGCTCCTACACCGGAGGCATCTACTTCAACAAAGAACGGGAGATTAGGGTTTGTCTGCTAGAGAATGGGGGGCTGAGGCAAATGCTGCTTTTAGGTCCTGGAAAGTCCTGCCTCGTCTCCCCATTTTATACAGTGTGCTCCGCCGCAGAGCAGGTCAGTAAGGGGCCTAGCTAGGGTGCTCAGTGATCGGATGAAGCACCGGTAGAAACCCCAGAAACCGCTGGAGCTTGCGGAACGTCTTGGGCCTTTTCCTCCCAATCACAGCCTCCCCCATGCCTGGTTGCATGCGCATGGCACCCTGACCTATATGATGTAGCCTAGGAAGTTTACCTCGGTGAGGTGAAACTCACACTTCTCTAGCTTGCAATACAGTTAATTGCGCAGGAAAGTGCTCGAGACAGCTCGCACGTCACGCACATGTTGGTCCCGGGACCTGGAATAAATCAGAATGCCGTCGATGTAAGCCACGACGGATTTACCCAGATAGGCCCTCAGGACCTATCAGGATGTTTTTTTTTTATTATGATCATTTCATTCTTTGTCTTTTTTTCCTTCACTGAACGAACGTCTTCCTCTTCCCTCCTATGCCACCTGTCTGTGCCGTCCCCCGCTCTGGGCCAGGGCTGCCCTGGCCACGTATGTCCCGTGTCTGGGTGCACTGCTGTGCGTACCGCAGGGAGAGCGTTTCACCACCACCACCAGCTTCACGTCCACGCGCCGCTCCACGGTCACCAGCCGAGCCTCCGAATGCAGCAACAACCTGCACTGCTCCACCAAGTCCCGCCTGTCCACGACGTCCAACGGCGAGCTGGTACGAGCTCCCCGTCGGCATGCTCGCCAAGCGTCCCTTCCCACCACGCGCATTCTCCTGTCGGGAGGCCGCTGCCGTCTCCAGTGTTTCCTGCTTCTCTGTTTCAGGTCTCGGTGAACACAGAGGCAGAACCGTCACGTCTGGCTGGCCGCCAGGCGTCCGGCGACGCCCGGAAGGTCCCGACCGAGCTGAAACACGGCTGCTCCGTGAGGGGGACGATGAAGGAGTCGGACAGTTATGACAGGAGCTATGAGCTTAGTCCTGTTGGCCCAGCCGTGAACACCACCATCTCTGCCTACGTCAGTATGAGTGTGAGTGCTCAAGGTGTCTCTCCTGGTTAGCAGCAATACACCCTGTGGATCTTTACATCTAGACTGGTGAACGGTCAGTGGGAATGTAATAAGGGGCACAGCTGCACAACGGATAATACAGGTTCTGCTCCCAGGAGGCTATGCCTGTGAAGCATCTGTGCAGTGTTTAGACTGCATGATATTAAAGGAGACTAACCTGGGGTAGACTAACGCTGTGCTATCACAGCGTGAGATTTCCAAGGTACCCCCATCAGACCCATATTTTTACTCAAATCATAGATTTTATCTTTCCATTTTGGTTTACTGATTTCCTGCAAGTTCCCAAGCCTTATGTGTACTGATAATTGCACATTACAGCACCTTCTGTCACCTCCAATCACTGTGCACCCCAGGGTTGCATTCCTAGTAGAAATAAGTGACCACCAGGCACACAATAAGATGTTAGAAAAACTCTTAATGACCCCTGTTTAACTTAGTGTATCTATGAGTAAATTAGCACTAATCACTTCTCTGTGTTAATAAACTGAATAAATCCATTGTCAACACCCCAAATGCACCTATAGCCAAGATCAATATGATTTAATTTAGCTTTTTATGCTTTGCACATAATGACATTAACTAAAATCCTTTTTAAACATATTTTATATGAAAAGGTTCATTCCTAATTTACAAAGAGCTGCTGAAACCTTAATGAGAAAATAACCAATTTTAATTACCTTTTATTGGCCACCTCACTATGTGGTCAAGGATCAGGTTGATGTGATGTGGTCACATGATTATTAAGTGGTTCAGATTTGAACAGGAGCTAAAGAAATACATTTGTCATACATTCACATGCTGTGATCAGATTCTAATCTGTTGTTCTTTAAGATAATCTGCCACAAATAGATCCATGGCCAGAGAGGCTGTCTCAGGGGGGTTGTGGAGAGTTTGCTCATCAACAGACCATCTTCTCATCCTCTGACCACACAATAAGAAACATGAAGAGGAAATATTTTGATATGACATAGAGGTGGTGCTGGATGTGTTGGGATGCAGAGTTAGGAGACTGTGGTCATACTACATATTACACATGCATGTAATTCATCTATGCTGCTTGAGTGTAACTAATGGGACTTGTTGAATAAAAAGGCCTGACTATAATACTGACTCCTTAACCACAGACGTTGGCAGATAAAGATGACATCTCCATGGCCGAGGTTAGCCACTCCAGCTATGCACCAGCCACGGTAAGCATTCACATTCTTGTTGAGATGTTTATGTTGACCAAATCATCCAGTGTCAAGATGCTACTTTGTGGGAACATCTTACAATTATGTAGATGAATTTCTGGAGGTGGAGATACGTACCAGTCCAGCCACTTGCTGGGCATGTCTGACTCCGCCCACCGAGAGCAGTTTCTCTCAGATACAGTATGTGACTGCGAATGTGAGATTAGGTCAGAAAAGTGCAGCTGTACAAGATGATCGTGTAATTACATTTAATCATTTGCACATTTTCTCCGTCCTGTGGGATCTCCGGGCAGGTGGAACAGGAGATGCTCTCAGGCACCGTCCCCTCTATCGTTGTAAGCTCTGGGTCCGTGCCTGTGCTCCAGTCAGGACGGGCCAGCGAACATCCTTCTAAATACCTGCCTGGTTCTTCTCCATTCTCCTCTGCCACCGTTGAACATGTCTGACCTCCCAAACCCTCCACAGCTCTGAAGTGCTGATAATACGTGCGCTTCGTCTGAACAGCGTCTACGCCAATCTGCAGACATCCCTCTGTGTCAAGTTTGCTTTCTCCTATTCTGTCTTTATGAGAATGTACATGGAAAGCAATTATTTGATGAGTCACCTGCGTGTGCAGTTGTCTGTTAAATATTTAAACCCTGACAGTGCAGAGGGGTCAGGAAATATCTTCCATTGCTATGGTTTCTGGGAAAACTGGGCACCAATATAGATGTAGATCTTTAGCTAAAGAAGTAGACAATTTTTTCTCCCATCTAGTGATTACAAAGAAGTATTTTCTGCCATTTTCCTGTTCTGTAAATTGCATGTCTGTGACACAGAATGGACATTTACAGAGATACATGGTGCAGAGTGCTTTGCAAGTCAAGAGGAGTCATCCTTAAACTTCTCACCTCATGGATTCTATCACATTTTTTCTCTTTTGGTTTACTGAGGAGCAATGCTGTTCACTAAGAGTTTGTAAACATTCTTAAAGCACATAACTCTATACAGTATGTGTCATGGTTATTGTGTAATGTAAATTGTAAAACAAATGTGTTACTGTGTAATGTGTACCTCAGGCACATTGTTTCTTAGCCTTTGGTGAACATACAGTGACACTGTAGATAGCTGAGTGTGTTTATGTGCTAGTAAATTATTCAGAATAAATTATTACTGTTTTGTTCTTTCAGTTATGTCAACGTCATTAGATCACTCACATCCAGTTTAATCATTTGTTTACAGTCATTAAATCACTGGTCTTAAGGTCACACTAAAAAAAACATACTGTAGCCTTTAGATTAAAAATGTACTTTTCTACTGGATTTGTGGAGATACTTTGGTGGGATTAACATGGCAGCATCCGCAGGGCTTCCTGTGGGATTAAGAGAAAATGCTTTTAACACGATTCGTTTTTGGAAAAGGCCTGAGCCATTTGATGGATCCTATTTTGACTACGAGCCTCACAAACGAACGTTCTCTTGACCTTGCTCTCCCACGCTAGGCGTCCCTTCACCTCACTGTCCTCTTCCTCGTTTCGCTGTAATGGACGTGTTTTTGTCCCATTCACACAATCTTGGATCGATAGAGCACATTTTCTTCTCTTCAGTCTTTGAATGCCCTGCGTTTTCAGAGTGCTGCAGTGTTATGTTGACTGACTTGCCTGTCACTTATTATGCAGTGCTGAGAGGTTTGTTGACACACACTTTATCCTGTCAGTCAGTCATGCGCTTGTCTGTCCTGGTCCAGAAGTGGACGACCCAATAGACATGCAACAGATGGCGTGATCCAGCGCTGTATATAACGAGGCCGTTATCAGTCAGATATGATGCTTTCATTTAGAGCTGTTTGCTGGTTTCCATAAACAACACAGCATTGATACCCCCCTCCACCCCTCTTTTCTCTCAACATCTTTCTTTCCTTTATATTTAAATATCTACTTGGTTTACTGATGAACATTTGATGCTGTTCAAATATTTCTTCTCTTTGTAGAATGTGAGGTGTCATGTCAGGCCTTGAAGTTGAACACACAAGTCTTTTTTGAGTGAAATGTTTTAAGAGCACCTAAAATTAGCCTGACTTGACACCTCCACCCCAAACATCCCACTGATGATATGAGTTGATGTTCTGCTGAGTTGATGAACTGATGTTCTCAGTTCTCTACAGCGATGGAGGACCTGCAACTCTGATGCACGCTTTTATGGGCTGTAGTTGTCCTGCAAAGAAAGGAGTTATATGAATCCACAACACCATCCCCCCCCCCACTATATCAAATTGAGTATTCAGTGGAAGACAATAAACATGTCTGTGGGTTAAGGGCTATAAATAAGGTGCTAATGAATTCCTGTCTGTCTGACTCATTGGTGGCTACGGTCTGGCCCCGTGGGTGGTGTTTAAACAGCACCAGGGCCTGATCCACTCTGACAGGTCAGCAATGAGCAGATCCAAGACTGGCAAACCCCTGCCTGGCACCATCGTCTCTGTTTCTTCCTACTGGTCAGCACTTTATTAACATCACCCGCATAGCCTCTGCATTGCCGTTCACTTTGTGTTAATAAGTTGCTTGTGTTTTAATGATTAGCCCTTCAAAGACCTTCAGTATATGGAGGTGTAATGAAAGGTAGAAGGTCTACCCATAAAGGCATCATGCTTTTGAGGTTTCCCTGCCATGGATAAGAGTTGGCATGGATGTGCGGATGAAATGGAGGTGTCTGCCATCACTGGTGTGAGCTGCTTCTCTCTGGATTCAGCTTTCATAGCAGGCTCTGGGATTAAGATCACAAGTCCCAGATGGAGAGATTCAATTGTAAAGAGAGTCATGGAGATATCATGGCCAATTCCCCTAGCAAAACATGACAATGCACTGGACATCTTCTGAGCTTATAGACTGTCTCACATTACACTACTCATCATATTTAATGCAGGGAATGAGCCATATTTAATGCATGTTAATGTGATATTTAAAAAACTATTATGTATGGAATTTTATTCAAAACATAAACTTTCTTTAGAAAAGTACAATCTTTAGTATGTTATTAGCTCATGTGCAGTTTGCTTAAATGGTTAAAAGCTTTCATACCCCATCCTAAAATAATCATATGAAGGGTCATACTGATTAATATATTAACTTTCAAATGTGTAAATATGATTATGACAAGTATTACGAGTATTACGACAAGTATATGAAAGTACTGTACAAAGTAAAAATCTGGTACAAAATTATTTAAATGTTTGATGGTTTAACCATTTTGTGTTATTCTACTTTTGTTTTTCTCAATGTTTTGTGTTGTTTTTACTAAATAAAACCAATGAAAATGACAGAATTATGTTCTCTGGTCTCCAGTCAATTCAGATGTTCTGATGGGTCTGTCTGAGATGAGAGTATCTTCTCAGTTTATCTGAGAACATTATAAAGATCCTTTGTGACCTACACTGATTCAAAAAGATTCCAAGTTCTAGAATTTTTTACAGATTGATATTTTCCATTAGTTGCCTCAGAAATTCCAGTCTTGCTGTGTATCCCTATTTGATATCTATAGTTCTCCAGCTTTAACTGATTGACTGAGGGAGGCTGATTAGGACAGTGGGGTCCCTCATTATATCTCACAATCAATGGCATCAAATCAAAGCTGAAGTTGATATTGCTGGCTTGCTGTTGGATATTTATGCATTTATTGTTTTCAAACACATAACCCACCAAAAAAATCCACAACTAAATATAAGCCATTTTCCTCCCATATCCAAAGACAACAATTTTTAAACAATAAAAAAAATCAAACAGATCTATGGAAATCTATGGAAAAGATAAACAGTTAAAACAGGTACTGTCATCTTCCATGAAGACAATAAATTGGCTCACACAAATATCAATAGGAAAGTGTAGAAGGTAAACCACTCAGGTGAAAGGTCAGGAAATGACCACTAACCTGGGGCAACCAACTGAAGTATAAGGAATTCTAGTGTAGACCTTTCTCAAAGGGTTATGGTTCAATGACCAATGCAGGAGCAGAGTCCAGGCCTAATAGAGACACGCACTTTGTCCATTGCTAACAATAAATAAATCCCTGGGCTTCAACCATAAGCCAGCTACCACAAGCTCAGCTTTGCTTACCAAACTCACACGTAAGTGACAGAACAACATGTTGTTAACTGCTTCTGCTCCATCCTCTGCTTCCTGCATTTTGGGGAGTGTGAAGTTCCCTGTGGCTGAAAAGATCAATTAAACTAACAGTGCTGGCTATGTGGAATCGAAAAAATTACAGATATGTTACACATTCAATTAATTTGTTCCTCCCTTTAGTAATCATGACATTTAAAACATGCACATGCTACAAAGTAAAGGCAACTAAAATCAGTTACCCGGAGCATTTCACATTTAGTTCACATTGAAGTCTTTGTCCCCTGAGTCAACCAACCTCCCCCCACCCCCATCTGCTTTCCGTCATGCTTAGTCTTATGAGAATATCAACATTTTGTTCATTTTGTAAAGCCTGCTTTGACTTCTTGATGGTGCACTGAATTCCTCTGACCTTTAATAAAGACTTTCCTCACGTCATGAATGCAGTGTGTGAAGTGGTGTGGTTATAAATGTGAACAAGAGGATTAGTGGCTACCAAGAAGCATTGTCATCTGCAGAGCCAAACATGACCTCATGACCATCAGAGAGATGGTCACTAACACCCCTGTAACACTGGGCTGTCAGGGGGGTTGTGGCACGAGCTGGAGAGAGAAAGGGGACCAGGATATCGGTGTCTAGGTGGGGAAAATTCGAGAGAGATTTATTTTTCCAAATGCCAGTGTTGTGTGTGCCGTTCTTTGTGCCATGTGTGATGTTACAGAAAAGGAACGTAATGAAAGTGTGTGAGAAATCAGAGAGGAAAACACATAAAATCATGCAAATTCAGTTCATGAAGGCCTGAACTTTACTACAAGAAGAAAGCAGGAGGGTTGTGCATTTAATCACAATACTAATACAAACAGCCGGGCCATGAGAAACATTCTCAGTTACACTTCATGTCAGTACAGTGATTTATGGTGTATCAAAATAACAGTATTCTTTTAAGTGTTGTGTGTTATTTTAGGTGTGCTATTTTAAGTAACATCATGAAACTTGCAATTTTGATGTCTGTGTCATGTTTACTCTTGAATATTTTCTTCCCTGCTTGATTAGCATTAAATTGCATTAAATTACTTTTTCAGTTTGACAATGTCTGGCACAGATGTGATGAGACATTTCCTTTGTGGGCTGGCAAAGGCTTCAGTGGATTGTCTATGATGGGGTAGCAATGTGTGTGTATATCATTAACTGTCACAGGGAACTATTGTCCTCTTGGGTGAGGGGGGGCATCGATCTGTCAAGCTCAAAGAAGAATGTCAGATGTGTGTATATAGGCAGAGTGGCATTCAACAGTTTGGATATGGACACCACCAATGACATCAGCATCTTGCTCGAAGACATGTGTCTCTTCTGTGTATAGGTTTCATCTTAAAGCTCTGGGTTTAAGACATGTCTCTCCTGTGTATAGGTTTTTATCTTAACGCTCTGGGATGAAGACATGTGTCTCTCCTGTGTATAGGTTTCATCTTAAAGCTCTGGGTTGAAGGCATGTGTCTCTCCTGTATATAGTTTTTTTTTCCAAAGTTCTGGGTTGAAGACGTGTCTTAACCTGTGTATAGGTTTCTTCCTAAAGCTCTGGGTTGAAGATGTGTGCTTCTCCTGTGTATAAGTTTCTTCCTAATGCTCTGGAGTGCACTTTATTCAGTCAGTGCATGCCCGCAGAAGCAGAGAGAAAAAAATGTGTTGGCCTAAGAGGAGGCTATATTCGCTGGGTGAATCATAGGGGCTTGCTATCTGAGGGTGTCCCCTTCCATGCCATATAAGGGGCCCAGAGACTAGAGTGCTATCGCTTTCTGCAGTGTAGAGCTATTCTTAGGCTGTCTGTCCAGGCCATCCGCACAGGCAAGATCTCTCTTCTTTCTGCTTTTCAACACTTTTCCTAGCTTATTTTGCTCATGTAAACAAGGGAGCGCTTCATTTATCGGGTGCCTTGAGGTTGGAGGCTTAGCTGGCTTTGGTTTTCCTTTCCATTGGTTGGGGAGTGGTTGGTTGTGGCATGTATCCTGTACTGACATCTGTTTGTTGACTGGGTGTGTGTTGCTTTGCCGCCTGGCACCTCACCGCTGACCCTGACTGTGGTTCTTGTGTTGTAGAGGCTCCTCGGCGCCTGCCCCGTACCCGGGTGTTTGTCCCGACTGCAGGGTGAAGAGATAAAGTGAAGGAAAGGAGTTACTTGTCCCAAGACGAGGCTTTTCATCGGAACAAAATGAGCAATTACTCGATAACTCTGTCTGGACCTGCACCATGGGGCTTCAGACTGCAGGGGGGCAAAGACTTCAACATGCCACTTACAATCTCCAGGGTAAGGCCTACCAAACACGTCAAATATACTGTACTATTGCTGAAACCCTAGTTCTGCTAATTATCGGACCACTGATGGTGTATTATCTCCTGTGTGTTATTCATCCTGCAACACCTGCAGCACATACAAGCCTGGCCAGACCACGGCAGTTGCATTTTTTCCACACACCCATAACACATTTGACATATCCATATGGAATGATTGCATAACTTTAAGTGTTGCGAATGGTGTTGTGCCTGCTGCTGTCACTGACCAAGCCGACATTACCTAACCAGCTTTGCCCTAAGTGAGGGGAGAAGTGTTCTGATGTATGTACAGTGCAGGCTATGAATAGCAGTTGGAGAGGCAACCTTTGAGGAAAAGGTGTGCGTGTGTAGCTGTGGATAGACGAAGTGGAAAGTGAGAAGGAGCGCTATGTGCTGCTGGGTACATTTTGCTGGCCTGTGCCTCAGGGATACTGTGCTTGGTTTAGCCTCATGCCATCCTTTAGGGCGTAGCAATGCAGCCTGTCTGACTAAATAACACACGCTTTGTTAAACTGCTGCTCCTCATTTGTTAGATCTGAACAAGGAGTCATCTTATTGCGTAGAGCTGATCTAACAGCCATGTTGCCTCGTGTTGTTTCGTTAAGAAAGTTTAGCAATTTGTGCAACATGTTTAAGTTCCCCTGTAGAAGAGTGGATCTGGACTCCACTATTGGTAGGAACCAAGGACTGGTAGTGAATTTGTGTCTTCAAGTTGTCATTACGCAATCACGAAGAAGCTCATTTTAGCTCAGGGCTCTTACGCATAACTGCTAAAAAGCTTAGGTTTGCCAAGGAATAAGATACATTTGGACGTGGTTGTGCATTTAGTATTCAGTGTTATCTGGATGACAGACGTCCTGGGGTGGAACTCGTAAGTCAGAGACATAGATGTAAACTGGTGCAAGTACACGACCTATGTTCTGTACCACTGGTTTTCATTCGCTGCACAGTCTGTGTGACAGTGTGAAAAAGACACAGAGAGTTCCATGAATGACATTCTGGACAGGGTCCATGATAATTCCAACATGCCATTTATTCAGCAAGGTAAAGTGAGATGGTCACACCTCTTTTGAGCGTATAGGCTGTATTGTCTTGGCAGGAGCACTTGTGGAGTTGATAGGTTTGATAAGTGAGTTTCGTTGTTTGATAACTGCACTGAGTTCCTCCTTCTGTCTGTCATGTTGAGTGGCCTGTGGACTCGCTCAGTGGATGTTACATTGTATAGCCAACGTCACCACACATTTTATTATCTCTGTGTTGATTTCTGAATGTTCACCTCCATGCTAAAGGATGTGGTCAGACGTCTGCTGAAATTTATAATTAGAATTCTAATTCAAATTTCTAATACTGAAAATGTTGATGTAGGTAGAACAGTTCAGCTATTACACTGAGGACAGTGCAGATACTGCATACTGGATTCTACTTTAATGATAAGACTGTGCTCTTGGCTCTGTGCCTGGGCCTATGGACCTATGAGCCTATGGGTCTACACTAAAGCAATGGTCTGATGGTTTGACCAGTTAGAAGACTTTATTGTTCAGGACAAGGATCCTGTTCCTTCTAATCAGGTCAGTTTGTGGCATTCACACTGCAATTAGCTTTTGGAACCCACGGCAAGTGGAAGAAAAGCATCAGGCCTGCACAGCTCAGTGTATTCAGCTGGACAGGTGCAAACCTGGGTGGCCACAAGGCCTGTCAGAAGCTCTGAATTAGAGTTGACTGTTGTGCCCTCAGAGAGACTGGAGTGTACAAATAGGAGATCTTGTACTTTTGCAATCACTGTAAAATGATGAAATACAACATTGGACCAACTATTTCAGAATACCGAATACTGAATCATTTGGATTCAGACTTGACTTTAGCTAATTTGTGCAGAGCAGTGAATTAATCAAATTAATCAGAATATTTATGAATGATGTTATACTTATATAAGGTGTGAATAGAATAATGTAATGAAGATGTATAAGTCAAACCTTATTATACATAAAACTGGATGTGGTTAAAAACACGACTAAAGAAAAAAGGAAAACTACATATATAACACAAAAAAGCAAACTGTAGGATTTCAAATACCTTCTCTGAATTGTTGGCAAACACCCAACCTGAGCTGTGCACCTGAGTGAAGATCTTTTGAAGATCTTTTTTCTGATCTTTTTCAGTGTTTTTTTTTCTTATTCTGTTTCTGGCACCGTGAACCATTTTGACTGAGGTTGTCCAATAATCTTGATAATACGGACATTATATGCCCTTCATAATATGTCCTTAATTAATCTCCCCTCTGAGAAGGCTCATATAGGAGGCTGTGTTATTTGGTGAGTGTGGCACACAGCACCGTTTTCATGGAAAACTTTGTGTAACACCCCAACACACCACATTTAAATGAAGAACATCACATTTTTTCTGTTTGATTATTAGCTCAAACACATCAAGAGCTGTAATGTAGTCCGGCTTTCATTCACTCTACTGTGAGCATTTGGACGCCTTGATTTCAGGTGATTACAAATGGACAGAGGTTAGGCCAGTATACACAGTTTTAAGGGCCATTAGGGGTCTGGAGTTATGGATAACATATGGATAACATTAATGTGTGTGTGTGTGTGTGTGTGTGCGTGCGTGCGTGCGTGCGTGCGTGCGTGCGTGTGTGTGTGAGAGAGAGAGAGAGAGACAGACAGAGACAGACAGAGAAATGGATTTATGGATAAAATGAACATGGATTATAATAATATGTCTGGATACAACAATACAACAGTAACTTTTAGCCACTGGACTGATGAAGGCTTTAATTCCAGAGTCCACATCAGTAATGATATATGTGGATACAGGACTGGAAGATCTTGAGTTGATCAGCTAACCCTGGACTGTTTAGAGAAATTCTCTCTAACAAAAAATGTGTTAATACAGTGTTCAAGGTCTTCTGGAGAATAATACATTTTCAGTGTCTTGCACATTTACAATGGCATGTACTGTATAGAGTCAATATGCATTCTGAAAGTGCTTCTACATAATAGATAAAAAACATATTAAAATATACCAGCAAGATTTATATTCCTGCTTCCTCAATATGACACTGTTATGCTTCATCTTTATTTAGCATCTTGTCAAAGTTAAACAACTGAGCTGAACAACTGAATAGTTTATCCTGGTAAAGGTGAATCGCGGCTGATGGGGTCAAGGTCTGCTACCATGGTGAGATAGTCTAGAGTCTTGTGCGAGTGTTTATATAGGTGTATATTAACAGAGATTCCATGAGCTGTATGTGAATAGCCATCCCGCATTAGCACTCCAAACGTTACATCGGCTGGACCATTCCAAAAGCGCTAATTAAAGGAGAGAGTTTAGCAAACACACCCTCATCAGTCACTGAGCCTGTTTTCTTGAACCTTCAGTACCTTACTAAAACAATCCTTTACTATACTACCATACAGAAATACTAATTATTGTGCCACTTAAATCAGTTTCTTATTTATTCTGTATAAAAGAGGAATGTAAATGTGTTTAAGATATTACAGATTAAATGTCACATGTTTCGCCTGACAAAGATGGGTCAAAGAAGAGCAAATGACTTAAAATCATTAGGAAGTCCGGGCCAATAGCCAATAGGAAAGCTTTGTCAATTACCGACCATGTTCTTCATATGACCGCTGATCTGTCTTGATTATCTGTCCTATTTAACCATACGGTGTGTGTGTGTGTGTGTGTGTGTGTATATATATATATATATATATATATATATATATATATATATATATATATATATATATATATATATATATATATATATATAGTGAACCCAGTAGTGGATCCTATCCTGACCACTATCCTGACCACAGTGCTTCAAAACGAAGCATCTTCACGAAGCAGTTAGACTGGAACGATCACCCTCAGCTCCTGCACTGGGGGGGATGGTTGAAGGTCCTGTCATCTGGGAAGTGTGATGGCGGCCACAAGCACACACGGCAGTAATAGCACCCGGAAACGTACTTCACGTATTTCACCCATGTTTAGGTCAGAGGGGAATGCAGTGGAAACATGAAGGAGAGTGTCAAAGGGTTAGAGGTCATGAGACACCGGGGTCCTGCTCGACCAATGAGACCCTGGACCCTGAGGACTGACTTATGCTTGGGCTGGGTGGGGACATGCCAGTTGTACTAAGCTTAAAAAATTTTAATTGTAAATAAATAAATAAAAATTTGTTTGGTAGTGTTACAATTAATATGAAAAATAAGCACAATTAAAATGGAAACATTTAAAATACTTTGTATATTGTGTCTGTAGCATATATAATGTTTCTTAGTGTGATTTTTGTAGGCCCTGTACAAGAGAAATACATTTCCCAGTATTCTTGCCATAATGAAACAATTCGGCTGACGACATGTTAAAGGCTTCTGGTACGGAGAGGTGGCATGGTGCCTGGATCCCTTTAGCTGAGGGAGTGTGTTGAGTAACGGCAGCAGGTGTGAGGGTAGCAGAGCCGGGCCCCCAGGAGCAAGCTGAGATGGAGGGAGATGGGGTCGCAACAACCCTCTTTTATTTTTAACATTTTAACGAGCTCCACGTAAGCCTAGTTAGCAGTTCTACACTATGGGGTTTCACCCCTTGATCTGAAGGAGCTTTTAATTCAGGTGTGAAAATGCAACCAGGCATCACTTTTCTGCGCATGTTCATTTCAGTGACTAATGTTCATGTTTTATGACTAATGAGTGAGTGTCTTCTTCGCCCATCAACAGCCTGCTTAGATGTGCCTGTGTGGTCGGCACTGCCAGGGTGGGAGTGTGGGAACGGACTGGCTGTGTTCTCCACTGAAACACAAACGATGGAGTCCTGCAGCGGGCAGGAATGAGAAAGAGAGGCAACAGCGCGATGCATCAAAGTACAACGAACTTGAGCAGCTGTCACTGTGGCACAGTCACACAGCAGTCGTAGTAACACTCGGGGCGTCCGCGGTACACAGGAGTGTGCAGACCTACACGTGCCCTACTGTGGGCTTAGAATAGACGGAGAAACAAAGAGACAAAACAAGGCACAGGTGCAAACCGTCAATAATGGCGTGATTGGGAGCAAGACAGGTGCAGTGTGTGTGTGTGTGTGTGTGTGTGTGTGTGTGTGTGTGTGTGTGTGTGTGTGTGTGTGTGTGTGTGTGTGTGTGTGTGTGTGTGTGTGTGTGTGTGTGTGTGTGTGAGATAAAGAAAGAGGGACTGGTGCCTGGTGCACTGTGGCAGCACCTATAATGAGAACAAATGAGACAATAACAAAGTTTTCCCTCCCATCACTATCAGACACCTGCTGGAGACTAAAGTTATTTTTCTGAATGGAAACTTCTGCGTTGTCCATGAATTATTTTTGAATGTTTTGTGAAATACGATATGGCAGATGAAAAAGGTACTGTATTAAAAAAGGCCATAACTGTGTGATGATGGGGAGTGAATATGTGGGCGTTGGTATCTGGTCTCATGGTGACTTTTTAACAGAAGGTTGTGGCATATGCCCACAGATCACCCCGGGCAGCAAAGCGGCCAGTGGAAACCTGGCCCAAGGTGACATCATCATGGCTATTGACGGGGTCAGCACTGATGGCATGACCCACCTGGATGCCCAGAACAAGATCAAACAAGCAACTACTAAACTCAGCCTCTCCATGCAAAAGTAAATATTCACTAAGACCTCACTATCTTTCTCCCTCCCTCCCTCTCTCTGTCTCTCTCACTCTCATTCTGTGCACCTCCGTCATTCATTTTGTTGTTAATTTTGTTGTCAGCTCTCTCTCCATCCTCTTACTGGATTGATGTTTGGCCACAGGGCAATCCATCACATCCACCTGAGTCATAATGCGTTTACCTGACAAACACTGATGATGACACTGCAACCACTACATGTGTTCAGTCTGAGGGATAAAGGCAGTCACACTTACAACAGGACAGAAAGAACAAGAACCATATATGATAAATCAACACCGCCCTGGCTATCCTGGCAGCTATTGTGTATAAATAAGGAAAACAACCTATACACACCTATACATGTCAGACCTGAACAAGGGAGATGAAAACATGTGAGAGAGTTTGAGCAGAATCAGTGAGAGGGGAAATTATGGTTTTAAATACCACAATACTACAAGTCCTCTGTGGCGTTGCTCCCAGACACTGTTCCATACGACTGTGTCAAAAGCTTCTTTACTTCTTCCCCTTAGATGATTCTTAGTGACAAGAATTTCAACAATAAAAGCCCCCCCTCAGCAATTGTCCTCTTCTTAACTGAGACAGGGTGACAAAGGATTTGTAGTTCCTCTCCAATACATTTTATGAATGTTTTTTTTTTATTACTTGCTGTATGAATTCCCTGACAGCACAATAAAACATACTTGACTTTAACAACAGATGAGACATAAGCTCAGAGATGCAGGCAATCATTCCCTTTCAGTCCTGCACTTTCTCCTTTCACAGCCTCATAGGCAGCCTCACAGACAGCCTCACAGACAGCCTCACAGGCAGCCTCACGGACAGCCTCACGGACGGCCTCACGGACAGGCTCACAGACAGGCTCACAGACAGCCTCACAGGCAGCCTCAGAGGCAGCGTGCTGTTAGTGGACTGCACTGGAGATAGGGTTGTAGAAGTTATGTCTGCGTACGTTCTGAGAATCCAGTGGTTAATGGGGTAAACACTTAGATGTAGTGCTTTCACATATTTTCACAGAACTCATTCAACAGCAGAAAATGGTATTTTACCTAATGGCATATATTGGTCAATCTACTGGACATAATTATCATCCGCAGTAAATTTTATGAAGGTATATTATTTAGATAATTTTACATAAGGAATATATAACCTTGTGCTTTGTTTGATGAAAATAGCATAGGAAAGCACATATTGACTAGATTCTATGACAAACGACACAGGTAACAATAACACCAAGACTCCATCTTGACAGAATAAGCATCACAATAGCAGCAAGATGACTTGTTGTGTGACTTTTGTTGTGGTAATCACCTGTAACCTTCGGAGAGAATGAACCAGGCAGATGGGTTGCTCGTCAGCAGGGTGAAGAGAGCTGCTCCGTCAGGCCTATGAGAAGAAGGCTGTCACTTCCTTTTACTCCATCTCTGAAAGCCTCCTAGGGGTTATGATGGAGCTGTTGGTGCACTCCACCATGAGACAGTGCTGTAGGAATGTGCACGTGTGCTTTCGGAGAGGCCAGTATGGGTTCTTAAGAAGCAAAAGGCACCTCACTTTGATGCTGGTCATCTCTTAGCTGAGATTTTACTAAACCCTGAACACCAGTGAAAATACCCATTGACATATTTTAGTAAACTGGACATAATTGTCACCTCAGTCAATTTCATGCAAGCTATTTATTAATTTCTATTTCCATACATTTACAACATTTGCCAGCCACCCTTGTCCAGAGTGATGTACAGACATCCTTTGTAGTTTCTATCAAATACTTGTCCTCATGGGACAATACATTAGTGTTAACACTAATGTCTGGCTAGTGTAGAAAACCCTGGATGTAGTGGAATAAGCATTTGTTTATTTAAGAAAGAAACACATTTGGAGCAAAAATAATTGTTTGGCTTTTCTATTTCCAAATTTAAATACAGCCTTGAGTTTTGTTAGGTTCAATAAATGACCAGGCCTGTCATTTGGGAAAGCATATATTGACTAGATTCTACGACAAAGGCACAGATAACAATAACACAAGGATTCCATCATGACAGAATAAGCATCACAAGGACAGCTGACCTGTTGTAGTGAGACTTTAGTTGTGGTAATTGCCTATAACCTTCAGGGAGAATGAATTAGGCAGAGGTTTTTGATTACGATTGGAAGAGGCAGAACAGGGCAAAGTTCACAGTGGTATTGTTATTGTGTTTTGGAATCCTTGAGGGAGACAGCGAGCTGACCTTTTATAAAATAATCAGGCCATAACTTGTGGATCAACATCATGAAACCGTTTGTTGTAAGAGTCATCAGTCTATGTAAGTTATTAAGCCTACATAGTCATTTTTGTGTGCTTAATATTGGAGTTATTTTCCTTATGCACATGTAAATAATGTCCATAGTCAAGACTGATTTACAATTACTCTTGTGTATTACTGTATATTTATGCTATATGCAAATGAACATAACTGTGTTTAAGCCACTCACCTTGAAAATAACTGCTTTGATTGGTTTGGCAGGTCGAGACGCCCTGCCCCAGTGCCCACAGCTACGCCAAGAATGGACTCACCCATGCCAGTTATTCCTCACCAGAAGGTAATAATATCTCAATGATGTCTCAATCAAGTCTCAAACCCTTAGGCACACTGGATTATGAGGACATGTCTAATGAGTAGTAATTCAGCAATAATTATTCGGATCCAATGACTGCACTGTGTCAAAATGATGAGCACATGTTGAACTGTGTGTGTTGACATACAGAGGCTAGTAGAGTAGAGTTTGTTGAACATTTAGATTAATAATCTATAGGAGGTTCCCCAGCGGTTGAAAGGGGATCATGCAAGACTCTAGTAAATTCTTCTTCTTCATCTTTGTGTTTCTTGTTTTTTGAGTTCTGGCTCCCTCTAGAGGGTCTTCCATGTGATGCAATATCTGATATAGGCATAAACACTTTCTCAGGTCTCAGGTGTGGTCTGTGGGCTCTCTTTGGTGATATTGCCAGAAGAATTCCAAAATTGCCTTGTTGGTTCTTCATTTTTTTCTCTCTGACAATTTAAATCACTAAAGAAAACTGTGAAAGAAGTGGAGGATGAATCTCCTTTTGGCATCCAGTTGGCCCAAATAACCTCCAGGAAATCACTTACTTATGAAGAACCTGCTGGAAAACCTGAAGAACAATTAGAGGTTGCACCCTCTCCCCAGCCAACTCTCTGCTCACCCGCCATAACACCTACTCCAGCATACGTTTCCTTTGGACATGGTGTAAAATTAAATCCCAACCAGAGGGGGCAGTATAACTCTCCTATAGGCTTGTACTCTTCAGAGACTGTGAGAGAGATGGCCCTGCAGCAAGGTGGCTTAGACAGCATGCCATTACTGTGGTAGGTAATATTACCAAAAAACAAATCAAAATGTCTATATCTTTACCCTAATGGCCACCATCTTCCTTAATCTCACTTGCAATATTATTACTATCACTAATACTTCACTAACAAATGACAAAGGGGGTATTGGCTGACCTCACTTGCATCTCCACACTGTCCTGTTTGAATGACATGGCAAAAAATACTCAGAACATTCCGAAACGAACCTCTGCACAGTCTGCTCTCGCATGCTGGGGAGACGGGAATGTCTGGGACAGCAGGTGTGTCTGGGTGTACCCAGCCCTTCTCCTGGTGCCTGGAACAGGCCCTGGTTTACAGGACAACTACAAATGTTCTTTCAAA
This sequence comes from Brachyhypopomus gauderio, assembly GCF_052324685.1. Taxonomy (NCBI): domain Eukaryota; kingdom Metazoa; phylum Chordata; class Actinopteri; order Gymnotiformes; family Hypopomidae; genus Brachyhypopomus; species Brachyhypopomus gauderio. Next base: position 14,969,181 of record NC_135213.1, on the reverse strand, counting down.
AGATAAAAACACAAATCAGGATTTTAATCCCATGACAAATGAAAAATCCCATGATTATGTGATTTTTCATTAATTGCCAGCCCTGTCATTTTGGATTACAGACTACACTCTTAATGTAATTATGAGCAACCATGATGTTCCCTTTGAAGGAAAAAAAAGAAAACCAAATTACGTTCTCACACAAACATTAATACTCTTATTGTAGCTGGTGCGAAGTCGCTTCTGTTCTGGTCTGTGACGAAAACGTAAAGGCTACACTCACACGACCATGTGGCTGGCTGGACAGACAGGGTCCTCTCCATCAGCTCTGTTAATGACCCGGGAATGTTACAGCTCCTATTTCAGCAGTGTACTATCATATATTCCACTTCTTTTTCCAGAACACAAGGTCCGAAATCTTTCCTGCACCATCACGACCTTTTGACCTGTCCATGTACACCTTTATATCTTACTGTCTTTTCATATTTGGATCGTGTACAATATGTGATGCTGCACTGTATCTACCTTAGTTACTCTTCCTGGACATGATAATGGTGCAGTATTACGAATATGTGTTTGGTAACCTAGTCACCATGTCTTTTACACATGATGTGCAGTCTAAGAGCGAGGTGTTGTTTTGGTTTTTGGTGCTGATGTAGTTTGATTAGTCGTATATATGTAAACCTGGCAGGGGCCCAGCGAATGCCGCACCACTCCAAGCTCGTGTGCTCTGCATGGGCAGGGCAGTGGAAGCCAAGCTCCTGCTCCGCTCAATCATTCTGTGCTACTACCAAACTGGAATGCACCAATAATAACCATTATTTCCATCATGTGATGAGAATGGCACCAAATATTTATGGGTCCTGTTGTGAGGTCGAATTGTTCATGGACACAAAAAAGAATGCAAATCACGTTTTGCTATTTCTACTTCCTTCCATTAGCTTGCTCGTCATTGAAAAGAATATGATTCGATTGCCACAGTATTACACAAAACACACACATTAATGCCTCTTTGTCTGTTTTTTTTTCTTTTTACACATTGTTCCAGGTTATTGCCAACACAGCTGCCACGTCAGTAAAATTGTCTACTTTTCAAACATTTGCTTGTGTGTGTGTGTGTGTGTGTGTGTGTGTGTGTGTGTGTGTGTGTGTGTGTGTGTGTGTGTGTGTGTGTGTGTGTGTTTGTGTGTGGGCAGTTGCATTCATGCATGTGTATGTGTGTTCTCAGGCATGGATCTATGGCCATGGACAATTTTGCTTGTTCAGTAATGTGTTGGAAAATGTACAAAATCAATAATAAAAACATTTTATATGTTAATCTCATATAACTATGCTTATATGCAGTATATATTCCACTGCATCTTTGACAGATGTTTTGATTGTAATGTGGTTCATTGCATGTTGGCTTCTGTCCACAGTCAGTAAAGAATCTAAAAATCTGCATACATAAAATGTACTACAAGTTTACTGCATGCACTGAATAGGCTATATAGTCCATGTGAAGTCTTTATTTACATTTTGTGAGTGTCACTATGATGAACCTGACAAAGGCTTGTTCCCAGTCTGCATGACATGTGTTTACTCCGGAACGTGACCCTTGACCTTAGTTTGTGTACATTTGTGAAGCTGGTTGTTCTCTTCTGTCTATGACAAATTAGTTCAGAATAACTTCAGAATGTTCAGAATGTTAAGTTGCTAATTCATCAGACACATAATCAACGAATATATAGTTACTGTTAACTATCTGGACTAAATAAGGTTAACCAGTTGATTTTAGGAGGTAAGTCAGCAATTAGTCACTTAAATATCCCCACAGTAAACTCTCACACTCTTTCTTATTATCTTCCTCTGCTGCTGTTCATGCAACCAATCCTCCCCCACGCCTGACCCTAAATATGGCCACCGTCCCCTCACCTGCCCCCTGCTCGTCACATGATTGGTCCCTGCCAGCCAAGAGTATGTCCCCAGCTTCAATCCCATTGCACTGAAGGACTCTGCTCTGTCCACTCACAAGCCCATAGAGGTGAAAGGACCCGGGGGCAAGGCCACCATCATCCACGCCCAGTACAACACCCCCATCAGCATGTACTCCCAGGACGCCATCATGGACGCCATTGCCGGACAGGCTCAGGCCAGGGGCAGTGACCTGAGGTGAGTTCCAGGCTTCCACTGAACATGCCCAGGTATTTCAACCAGCAATGTGTAAGAGGATGACTCGAATACACCAAAAGAAGACGAGTAAAAAAAAACAAACAAAAAAAAAACAATGCAAATTGTGGAATTTCATAATTTACTCCATTAGTTCAGGGGTGTCAAACAGACGGGCTGGAACCGGCCCGTCAGCGGAAAAAAACGGCATCGTTAAAGAAGAATAAACTCCATTTTATTTAAAATTTACAGTTCCTATATTGTCCGCTAGGGGCGCGTGTTTTAGTCAGCTCTACCACTTTACCCGCTTTTTCTGTTGACTGACAGAGTGTCGGATTTTTCAAGAAAAAAGTAACAAGTTGTTCATAATATATTTAGTAAAAGGACAATTAATTTCATATAAATATTTGTATTATTTACTTCTTTGCACTAATACAAAGAAAAAAAAGTGGACTTAGTTCCATGTACTTTTGGAATGAGTTTACTGGTCTGGCCCCCTTGAGATCCGATTAAGTTGTATGACCAAAATGAGTTTGACACCCCTGCATTAGTTGGTGAGAACTAGAATTGCTACTATATGTTTTAGGAATCGGATTATTAGTAATAAACACAACATGGGGAATGCAAGTGTTGTACACTAGGGGGCACAATTGATTACTTTTAGATCCAACATCAGGAAAGGTACTAAGGTTTGCACATTTCCAAAAGGAACAGACAGGTAAGGCTGAGTTTGGTGGATTCTAGGAGAGAGTTGAGTCAAGGTTCAGCTTCCCATACTGTTGTCTGTCAACCTCATCTATGCTTTTCCCCCTTTCCTCTCCTCTCAATCCAATCACTTCATCCGCAACCATCCATTCAACCTGTCAACCAACCAATCACACTTTATTCCTCACCCTTGCTCCACCCCCTGCTTGACCCCTCCCACTGCGTGACATGGCCCCTTGTTGCTCCTCCCCATCCTGGCTCATCACGTGACTGCCAGTGGCGAGGACCCTGCTGCTGGATCTCCTTTGGCGTAAGTAGCCAAAGTCTATCACGAACCCTTTATACTCAGCTGTGTCTTCTCATCACAGGTGTGCTTTCATCATCACATAAGGGTTGGTTGCAAAGACATCAAATCTCCTTTTTATTTATTTACTTATTTATTTATTATATACTCAATAATAAGTTCTGAAAAATAAAGAGAAGCCAGGCAGCGTATGCACTGAGCATTCTGTCTCCAGGCTCCTGTGTTGATATAAAAAAACAAAGGAATGTTCTGAGTACATCTATGCCCTGATATACTGTTACATCTGACAAGTGACTGATAATAATCAGATAATGCTAACAAATTGCACACTGGACTAGATTTCATTAATATATTAGAATCCATGGTAAACAAGGGCATTCAGCATCTATTAAAGATTACACCCAAGAGTAAAAGACCCTGTTTCTCTGAAGCAAAGATAACTCCAGTTAACAACACCGGTTTGGGTGCGACCGAGGCCTGATTGCTTCAAACTTAATGGTTATCAAACAATTATATAATTTCTTTGTCTTCATCTCCTTTGGTTTCTGCGGACAGGTCTCTCCCTGTCAAAGATCCACTGGTGGACAGCGCCTCTCCTGTCTACCAAGCTGTGATTAAGCCTCAGGACAAGGAGAATGAGCTTTCTGAGTGGGCTCGCCGTGCGGCCAATCTGCAGTCCAAGTCCTTCCGGATCCTTGCTCACATCACAGGGACCGAGTACAGTGAGTCTTCATCTGCTTCCCTTCACAACAGGAGACTTTTTCTTTTCATGCACTGGCATGACATGAATAGCATACTGCAGTAGTGTCAGCAGGGCCTCATGTGGCAGTGAATTCAAGTTTGGTCAGACTACACTACACAGCTTTGCTTATATATATATATAGGGACCGATATATAGGGATATATAGATATATAGGGATATATATATATATATATATATATGATAGTCAACACAGACATGTTTATTCTTCCTTTTTCAACATAGACTCAGTCAATTTTTTTTGCTTTCAGTGCAAGATCCAGATGAAGAAGCTCTTAGGAAATCAAGGTATGTCAAATTGCTTTGTAAACGTTGTGTACAGTGTCAGCAGACAGAGGGAAGCCCGGCTGAGTGAACGCTTTGGATCTAATTTATATCGAACATTAACTGTTCACTTTTTCACTACTCCACACTTTATTTGCTCAGGGAGAGGTTCGAATCAGAGGTAAAAGGCCCACGATTTGCCAAATTGAAAAACTGGCACCACGGCCTATCCGCACAGATCCTGAACGTCCAGGAGTAAACACAAGCCAGGGCTGACGGACAAGGGTTCCAGGGCAACCAAGAAAAGAAGGCGACACAGAAAAGAGGTTGTGAAGAAAGTAATGTAGAGGCTGCTTTGGGAGTTAAAGCAATAGATTAGTCCATAAGAGAATACAAAGAGCTCTCCTTAGTGGTCCATGTTCAGGTGTCACTATGTCTCATCCTTCTGCCAGTAAGATAGTGTAGTGCTCTTTTCTTTTCCTTACTTATCCTTTCCTTTCTGTTCCTTTTGGCTATATATCCTAAATTAAAATTAATTGTTGATGTACAAAGGCAAAAATCTTAGACAAACTTAAATGTGTATACTATGCATTGCACCACAGTATCTCATGCAAACATATTAAGCAACTGTACTGTTATTAATGTGAATAAAAACATTATTTCTTTTATCCAAATCAACAACACAACTGTTGTTAGTGTGTCATTATTGTAGGATTGTGTGACTTCCATTTTGTGGCAAGTTCTGTGAAATCTTGGTCCAACACATGAGCTATGAATTCCAGGACTATAGGTTTCCCAGCAGAACACTGTCCATCACCAAGTCTTTGTCAGTTTGCCAGTTTCCCCATAATGCATCCTGGTGCCATCTCATCCTAAGGTGCACACACACCCTGCCATCCACATAATATAAAAGAAAATGTGATTCTTCAAAGAGGTCACCTTCTACCATTGCCCATTTCTGCCCATTTAGGTGTTTTCAGTGATGGTCAGTATGGGCACTGTGATTGATCTGGGCCTACACGTTACTTGCGTTGTCTATCCATCATAGTTCGGCCTTTCTCAAAGGCCCAGATGTTTATGTTTTCCCATCTTTCCTGCTTCCAACACATCAACTTCAAGAATGAACTGTTCAGTTGCTGCCTAATATATCCCCATCCCTTGATAATTCCCAGATATCAAAATGGCATTCAATATTGAATTACCATCAGTCATTATCATTGAATCAACACTGATTCAATGTTCCTTTGCTATCAGGGATGTCACTGTAATGATTGATATTCACTTCACGTCTCAGTGAGTTTAATATATACATCCCATTTACATTTTAAGAAGTACATCTAGAAGCTTTGGGGAAAATCGATAATTTTTACTGAACACTTGTCTAAAAGAAGAAAGTTAAATATTAGCATATGGTAAAGTCTACAGACAAGGAAAAAAAAGATATACCAGACGCCACAACACCCATGACCGGTTGTACACAAGATGGCGTCTGAAGCACTGGTTTCGGACGAACGCCCCTCCACCCGTCCACTCCTCCGCCTCTCCACTCCTCCTCCCCCCATCCCCTCCCTACTGCCGCCCCTCTCCTTGTGCGGTGAGCGGTGTGGAGGGAGGCGGGCAGCACTGATTGGAGGACTCAATCAGGACTGATCTCGTTCCTCATGAGAGGAATGTGGCTCCAGCACTAGTGAAGGAAAACGGCAGGGACGGAGAACCTGGATAAAACAACACCGACTGCTTAAAACCGCTTTAAACTTCATTTTTGGATTGTAAAGTAATTAATAAGACGACGATTACCGAGTTGGACGATATCTGATTTTAAGGATATTAGTTGGTGTGAATTGACAAAATAGGTAAGTGGGGATTCCGGATGTTTGTTCAATCATTTTCTTTCCGGGAGAAAACTTTGTTACGTTAAAAGTGTGAACCGGGCAATTAAGCCGACGCATTGTCGGAGAAGTTTTTGATGTAAATCGCGAAAGCTCGATTAATATATCTCATAAACGTCGTCATTTGCGTTAAAATCTTCGTGTACGACAATCCGACCGTACAACGCAAGCAACCATATCATTTATAACGTTTAGCCATCTTGCCTTGTTCACCATTATCTCGACTTTTCCAGTGTAATACATTCATATCCGATGTCTGCTGAATCAACGAGTATGCTTCGAGAATAATGTCGAACTATTTGCAATAATGTGCCGTATACTTGGTGTTTTTGTTTGTTTATTTTCTTGTGTTGGTGAAGCAGCGTTCATTAGTCGCTGCTGTGTCGGTGTTCACCAACTTCTAACCTGCAGCGTGGAGAATACTGGCCTGCTGCACACACACTGTCCCTCTTTAGGAGACTCGTTAAGAGTTGTGTGGACTGATGGTTGGTGTTCGTGTAGAGCCCAGTGTCCATCCCAAGCAAGTGGAGGAATAAATGATTGAGGTTATTAACATTAAGGAAGGCCGAGTGCGGTTTGTTTTTCACTTAACGGTGCAACTGCTCGTTTGCGTGTGTTGTCACAAACGCTCACTGGATGCTAAGATGAGTTTCTGCCTTTATAAACATATCTAAATATTCTTTAAAAGAAGAATCAAACATTGGATAAAGAGGCTTTTCTTTTGTTGTGGGCTTTTAGTATCACATGAAGTGAAAATTTGATTGTGAGTGATGTGTCTGTACTTATTGTAAATATGCAAATAAACTGCCAATATTGTGAATTCTACAATGACTAATATACACATTTATCAGGACCATCTCAAACGTATTCTAGAGGCGTTGCAGGCATCTCTATGGATGTGAGTAAGACTTGGATTAGAAAGATTGTTCTTGTCCTTGTCTGCTTGGAACAGAGTTTGTCTTGGTAAATTTGTGTTTTGGACCCCTCTTGCCCACAGACTGTGAACAGACTTCTGATTAGTCCCAAGGGTTGTTGCAAATGGAGTCAGAGATAAATCGCCCAACAAAGAGTGAGGCTGCAATGTCTGTATCTTATCTGTCTGTATTCACTGTAGTACTGGGTCTTTTTGTGCTCTAGGAAAAACAGGAGGAGAGACACACACACACACACACAGAGCGCCTTAGAGTGGGCAGGGTTCGCCTGCTGCCTCAGCAGAGAAACCCTCTTTTCTGTGCCAGTGTTCGGAAACACAAACAGGCTTTAATGCCTATGGTTTATTTTCTGTCTCAATGCAGTGAATATGAATAGACCTATGAGTAAACCCTGGCATTTTGAGTTGCCATTAAAACACAAGCATATGCGTGCACACAAACAGAACTTAAAGGGAAAAATATTTGTGCCAATTTTTTTGTGGTGTGCAATCCTTGCACATCTGTGCCTAATATTAAAATCGGCACGAGTGTGATGAGTGTCAGATATAAAATCCAGTATGTCTGTTTTTTGTCTGTGTGTCTGTGTGTGTGCACAGAGATTAGACTGTGGCTTTGTACCTCTTGCACTGACTTATCTATGACATGTTCTCTTTGTGGTTTTTGTCCTTACCGTGCATGCTCATTCATGACTGTGTGAAACCAACTCCGCCACACATTCAGACCAGTCGTCAGCGGGCAGCCATTGTGTTCGTCCTGAAGAGTAACAGACTTGGTATTAGCAGTGGGAGCGCCTCGGTGAGCTTTCCTGTTAGAACAGGGACTGGGAGAGGGTAAACTTCCCATGCGTGGTTTAGATAACACAAGATTGTTGTTTGTCGAGATATTATGTTTGTTTATTTTGTTTAACAGCTGAGGTTACTTGACATTGCTTAGATGTTAGCGGAAGTGGAATCAGAGCTCGGCCCTTTTCCAACGCTCACATTCACAAATGATGTGAAATGGATTTCTCCCGTGAAGTTCCCCGCGGGGTCTCGTGGTTCTCTGCGTAACACGGCCGCTTGTGCCGTATGTGAATGTACGGGCCTCATACCCTTTGTGTCTGCATTTCACACATGGCCCATTTGCCCTGATGTCAGACCAGAAGGTCAGCTTTGTCTGTCATGCCACAGTTATGGTTTACAAATCCCACTGATCTCATTTCTCCCATGAGAACGCTCGAGCGGTGCTTGAGGCCCGTAGCCCACATTTTTGAGCCACTGCTGATTCTCTTCGGATGCGACTTTATCTCATTCCTACACAGCTGTGACACGGCTCGTTCCTGGTGACCCCTCCTCAGTCCTTCATCCAGCAAATGAATCCTATAATGATCTTTAAGAGGCTCCTGAAGCTGTCGGCCTCTGCCTGAGCAGCTAAAGCGGGAGTGGGAGGAGAGCAGGGAGCCAAATCTAATTTTCTCCCTAAGAGCCAAACCGCCTTTATTTATACATCATTACAGCCATTTTTAAAAAGGAAGAAGTGGTCTGCTCGCTCTGTGGCTGACGTGCGGTGCTCTCTCTGCCTTTGGGCTTTCTCCTGTCCATTAAAGGTGCTTCGGTGTGGAGGGGAGGTGGGGGGGTTCAGGGCTCGGCAGAGGAGGAGACACCGGGAGTCATGTTACTGCTTATCTCTGCCACTCTCTGTTGCTCTATCTCGGCCGGTCGCTTAAGTAAAGCCGCTTGCATTCTTTCTCTAGTCTGGTCAGAGTAAATAAAGGCTATTGTTTTCGAATGTCCATGCTAGAAGGGCTCGGGCAGCGCATTGTTGGCTGTAAGTTGTAACCCGGTGCATCTGCAGGTATTCACAGTAGGCTTTCGGGGTTTTGCTCCTTTTGTGCCTTGCCTGTAATAAGATGTGCCATTGAAAAGCCATGGGAGGGCTAGGGTAATGGCAGTGAATAGAGGCTAAATCCAGCGCCGTGGAGATCCTATCATCCATCGCAGTAATAGCCTACCTGTTTATTTCCCTCTTTACTGCAGAGACCGACGCGCACTTCCTGGCCTGCTGGCTTTTTCTCTCGCTGAATGCTATCGGGAAATCTTAATGAACGTCGAGTCTACAAATGGCTTGTGTTGGACCGGCAACCAAAGAGCGCCTCTTTTCAGAGACTCTTAAATGGAGCACCAAAAGGGAAAGAGAGGGACAAAAGGAGGCAGTAAAACTCAGTATCACTGCTTTGTTTTCACGGTTTTAGATTGCGATTATTCCCAGAGTAGTCTTGCGTGATGTTACATTGTCGTTGCATGGTCGGTACAATGGTTTCTCAAACCTGTTTGATTCGGGATGCCTCTTCATAGTAGCGCAAAAGGTTTTCACATGATCTTTTTCTATGTCTTTTCTATTTCTTTCTTCTCTTCTGTCTAATTGTGCAGTGGTTACACTATTGAGTGTTACTGTCTCTTCACACCTGAATTCTAGTTGAACAATAGGTTTTTCTTTCGTTTTCAATTGACATCATATTTCATGGCCAAATGTCCCTCTGTTCATGCTACTGGGTGGCATTTCAGACACAAGCTATTATTTCCACGCCATTTTTCTTTCTAAAGGTTGCGGAACAAAAGAGTTGTTGTTTTGGGTGAGCTTCACACACACTCACAAACACCCACACACTCACTCACCATCATCCCAGCTGGGACCTCCCTTTGTACAGCTAATTCTGCCCATAGCAGAGTTGCATTCCTGCCCACTGTGCACTCTGGTCAGGTGGGCTACAGGTGGCGGCTGTCTTTTAATATCCAGGCTTGCTTGTGCATAGATTCCCACAAAGATGAGTTTCCTGCCTCATCCCTCAGTGTAGCTGGGTAGTGTAAGCATTGCTCACCCTGTCAGGTCCGAGGTGGGCTCCTGTGCACTCCGCATACTTGTGCCACGTTCACCAAGGATACTTCCATCTCACTACGCTTACCGAACAGAACCCGTGGCTCCGTAAAAGGCCTCAGTTAGCTGTAGCACGGCCAGACATGTCCATGGGAGAGGCAGGCAAACGTTTCTTGGCGATGAACTAAGACCCAGCAAATCGATGTGGAAGGCTTAATCCCATCTCATTAAAGCCTCATGGAACACTAAGGTGACTTTTCGGATTTGGTCCCCAAGTACAGAATCAGTAATCATGTTCAGTTTTGTTTGTGATTTTTCTATATATCTATTTGTTTTGATACTTCTGTAGTTCTTCTTCTGTTTTGATGCTGCCATAGTTTCCTGTGAGGTTGCTGGCACTGTAAGCGCTGCATGACATAATGATTGGTATTTCTTGTTGGATTATTTAATAGTTTTGGTCATCATAATGCATAACCATCTTTATCTGTGCCACATGGGTTAATCATGGGTTTCATACTAGGACGAACATTACAAACCTGTGATGCAGCATCAGTGTGTTAGCTTTTGCGTTTTCACCAAAACGGTTATATCTGTTTGATCTATTATTTAACTTAATGTGTGTAAAAAGAAGGAGGATTTTATACTTTGTCGTATAGTTTGTGCCAGATTGAATAAACCTAACGAAAGTGCGAATATTATGCGTACAATTACCATATGGATGATGGCAGTAAAGGACACTGATGGGTGTTTAGAATCACTGATGTTATTAGACATGTGCAGTGAACACATCCTTTTATAGATGCATAAAACGGGTCCCTTTTTCGGCAGAGAGCAAATGTAGTGACTGTTCTGAAATAGCAGTGCCTCTGTGTACTCTGATATTAGGTTTCTTCATAATGACTGCGTAAGAGCAGATACTATACTTCAAATGGTCTACCGGCACTGCCATGGTAGTGAGCTCGTAGTGCTGGGAGGTCGTTATTCACTTTGATTAACATCCCAGCTCTAGGTCCGTTTGGCCTTATTCACTATTATAAGCCAGGAGGATAAGGGCTGACGTGTTTACCTGCTGACGCGTGTACCTACTGACACATGTACCCATTGGGCTTCCATACACAAATTTGGCAAAGTCGTAGATCAGAAAGCATTTTAAACATGGACTCACCACTTGCAGTATAGTCCTAGAATAGGTTTTGCCGTCTCCAGTTCTAACGGTTGAGCTTGGTGTGTGTCTTTTGACTGTTTAAAAATGAGGGATGAATCATCTGTGGTTGACATCTGACTATGACTATGTCTTCACTTCTCTGAGATAGAAAATCTAAAAGGAGCTGGATCTGCCGCTGGGGCCGCACACTCTTGTGATCACTCTTGTGATCACTCTTGCAACGACATAGCTTTGATATTAGCTTCACTATAGTCAGTGAATAATTCACAGCATAACATTGAGGTCATTTATTATTATTTTTGGTTAATATTAACTTTCCAAAGTTTAGGATCCTGAGAGTCTTTCAGCAATACCTTAAGAGCAGCTTGATGTTCTCGATTCTTCTGATAGCGTGGAGGGAGGCAGGGTGGAGGTTGTGTGCTGGAGAGCCTCGGGCCTCCTGTCCTTCATGTCCCCACACCGGCGCCCCAGTGAACGCACTTGCTTTCTTGCGTCATGGCCGTCCACTACAGCGGGCCAGGGACGGCCGGACACTTTGATCACGTCACCACCGCGTCTGCTCGGCTTCGGTAACGCCTCTGGCATGCCACCTTCTCTCTTCTCTTCTTCTTCATGCATGTCTCTCTCCAATACCCAGTTTGTCCTCAGAAAAGACGTCACAGACAATAGTGTGCATTCCATTAGTGTCAAGGAGATGTTGTTTTCAAGGAGATTATGGTGAGCTTAACCAGTTGGCCCACTGCTGATTTCACTGTCAACATGCTGTGCTCCTTGGCACTTCTCACTTCTACTAAAACAAACAAATAAATCAAATATTTGTTTACATGTTGTACCAAATATACTTGGTATTTAAGTTTGATCATTCAAAGTTTTTTTTTTATTTGTTATTTTTTTTAAGCTGAAGTATGTAAAAACACATGCTTCATGTTTTCTTAAAATACTTTATGGTTTTCTCATGCAGCTCCCCAGTGGAAGAGAGAGTCCGTTGACCACCCTGTCCAGCAGGAGTTGCCTGGAAGTTCCCTCAGCACAGGACGTCTTCACCTTCATCACCCATGAGGCCGCTTGGTCCCTGCCCCCCCTTGGAACAGCATGCCTTACCTCACTGGCTCCCCTGTCAGGTACCCCCCCCCCCCCCCTGCGCTTCTCAATATACAGCTCGACTTTGTAGTCTTTCAGGAGGAACAGTTGCACTCCTGAAAGACCCTCCTATTGAAAGGCCCTCCTGTCCTATTGTATTGTTTCCATACGAGTTTGTTCTATGACTAGGATAAGCTTGGTAATAAATGTCTAACAGTGGATTGGACTTGTGGCCCTCGGTTCCCTGCCGGGGCCCCACGTTGGAGCAGCCATGTCTCGCTCACAATGCGACTGCTAAACTTTTTTCTTTCCTTCTTTTGTGGTTGCGTGCCTTGGAGCTACAGAGGTCCTCTGTTGCATTTCTTGTGCCTGCCGTCCCGAAGGCGGATTAACCCCCTTAACCCTGCGTCTCAGACACAGACGGACCTGGGCAATCAGCGGGTTTCCTGTCGGGTAATTATTAGTGCTTGATTGGGCGGTCAGAGATCAGCCCCGAGCCCTTAGCCAATCCCAAGCCTCCCCAGTCATACGAGGGATGGGTGTTCCCCACGTGCGGAGCAGACACAGCTCGGGGGCGCCCTGGCCCTGCAGCCCCACAGGCGGGCCTGTTCTGCTCAGAATTACCGTGGCTAATTTGCAGGCCCCCGTTTTGATTGGACCTCGGCGAGAGTTTAGATTTGGCTTAGCGGAGTGGATCAATCGGGCCTTTGGAGTGCGGTTTGAGCGAGCCGTGCGGACCGGGGATGTTTACTCGGAGCCCGTGTGATGGCAGTCCGGGGGGAGGGGCTGTTCCACTCAATTGCAGCCACATGTTTGTGGAGGATGTGGAGCTGAACGAGGCCACGTGATCCGACGGACCGAGAAGGGCCCTCGCCTTCCAGCTCGGAAGGTTTCCAGCACGTTCCTGCTTCCTCGTCGGGACTGTGGTCGCGGCACAAACACGTCTTTGCCAAGCTGCTCCGCATTTATGCATTCATAAACCATAGACACGCTTCCACTCACGTCCCACACGTTCACGAATACAACCGCTCTCTTGTGAGCCTGCACACGCGCACACTCGCGCAGACCACACACAGAAAGCCAGATTAGGTGAGGTGATCCCTGCAGTCTACGCGTGGATCAGGTTCAAGCCTTTAAGTACACACACAACCTCACCGTCTTCCTTCTCCAGCAAGATGGTGTCATCTTTTCGTTATTATCGGCCTGCCATTTTGAACGCGCCGGCCGCACAAAGGTGACGGTGTAGCTTCTCTGGGCTCCTCGTCAGAATGAGAGTCGTTGGCCTTATTGCGCCCAGCATCTGGGCTGAGCGTGTCCACGGAGGCGGTGGTGGCGAGGGTGGAGTTTCAGTATAGCGGTGCTGTCGGATGTGGGATCAAACGGACCAGGCGTCGTGTTTGGGCCTTTGAAGAGAATGTGCTGTTGCCATGGGCTATGGCCTGAGATGTATAAAATAGAAAATACATGCCTTCACCCCCCCCCCCCCCCCCGTTACCCCAGTGAGATGGTGCTGGCTTACTGGCTTACTGCAGCCCTGCACCACCTTTATATCACTCTTTGTATGGGGTTTCCCATGTAAAAATGCAAGTTGCCTATGTTTATTTAATTTTATTATCATTTTTACATACAGTCCTTGCATTCCCAGGTACTGGTGCGAAGCCACTGGGCATCCTGTTCAAACTGAGCATGTTTTGAGCGATTGCTTTGACCCCCCCCCGATGCCTCCTGGGGTCAAAGCAGGAAAAGACTTTAGCAGAAGGAGGGTTGGTAGTACAAGATAAGGTCTCTTTATCACATGTTCCCCCTTGGAATGCTGGGGCAGGTGATGGAAAATACACCCCGCCGGGATCAGCCCTGCTCCGTCCTGAAAGTGGGCGGCGCAAATCTCTGCACCACACCAGATCGTATTTACAGAGGGAAAAAAAAACACAACGGCTCCATTTTCTCCATACTATCCCCCCCCCCCCCCCCCCATGATAAGAAAAAAAAGATCTCCATGGCACGTCTCTGCAATCTCTATGGATAAGAGGGAAGAGCATGCTTAAACACTTCGCAGCAGACATCTAGATTTGTAGGCCCGTACAGGAGTGTCTGTGTCGACACCATGTCTCAGCATGGGCACTGTGGAGTGGCAAACTGATCCATCTCTAAGAGGAACACCCCCCCCAACACTCTGGACCCACCTGCACACTGTGTTTTAGTGGACGTGGAATGTTGTCTTTCAGCGTGCAGCTCTTTGCAGAGAGGCTCCGCTATACAATATAACATTCATTAAGCAGCCAGATGGCACGTGTGCCTGCACTCGGGACGGAGGTCCTATGAATGTGCGTGTTGTTTCTCTGCATGCTTTCACAGGTCTGTGTGCATTAGGCTGCGTGACTTGGCACGCACACGTGCACTCCCCTTAAACGGGCCCGCGGATCGTGGCTGATGATTCCCAGGTCCGGAATGGTTGTGTTTGGAGGAAAGGCAGACGTGCGGAGGAATACCTCCGGTTATCGTGTAAGACGAGGAATAAAGTCTTTAGAGACACAGCGCTCCACTAATGATGAGCAGCTGATCCACCGACACTCTGAAACTTCTTTTTCACAAACCGAGTCCACAAAATCCACAGAAGGCTGTATATTAAAGCTGCTTCTAAAGTATGTTCCATATGTATCTGGTTTTTATTTTCTAGCCAGTTGCTCTTTTTTCTCTCTCTCTCCCAAATGGCCAATTGACGCAAGTGTGAAAAAATGTGCTCTAGAATTCTGAGATGCGTTCTGCGTTTTTTGGTGTGGTTTGCTGGCCAGAGGTAGCGCGGCGTCCCTCCCCCGATTCTGCCTGCGATGGCCGCGGAACCGCCGTGTGATTCCTTCAGCCGTGTCCTGCCAGTGGAGCTGCGTGTGGGGGGAGGGGAGGGAGCTGGAATGTGTTGGAGCATGTGAGAGAGCTGAAGCGTGGCTTTATTTTCAGCTGGATGGAGTAATTACAGGCCGTGCTGAGGTTCACCAACCGAGTGCAGTTTCCCAGGATCCAGCGCAGGTCAGATGTGGACGGGGCCCAGGGCGGACGGTGTCGGCTCCACGTGAACACGGCACCTCTGACCGAACCCCCCCTTCCTCCCCTGACCTTCTCTAAACCCTGTGGAGGACAGCGTGTCCCTTGAGCATCTGATGCATTTATGTTCACCGCATCACCAAAAAAAAGAAGCGTAGGGCTGTTAAGGTTAGACAGGGCGGGAGAAGTCACCGCCAAGACACGCTGTCTCCCGGCAGACGGAGGAAACGCCGCTGGGCGTAGGCAGGGTGGAGGCGGAGGAGACAGCCTCCGGAGAGGACCGTCCTGGCAGCTGGAGACCTGCGCACACGCTGAGGTCTGTCTAGACTCCTGGGTCAGCGTGAACTGGGATGGCTTGTCTCCTGCATGAATTAAAAATAAGACAAGACATCCCAAAAGTCAAATGAAACATTGCCTTAGTGACATCGTGCCTAACCGGAGTAAAAAAAGCTTTATGAAGTGAATATTCTTTTTTGTGTGTGTGTGTATATATAATATATATATTATATAGTACTATAACTGTCTAAGGGAATATTTCTACTCTTTCTACTCTTGTTTTCTATCTCTTCTTTTCTTCAACAACTTCTTTGATGTTTCAGTTTTATTAATCTTAAAAGCGACCTTTCTGTCCTTAATGAGTTTCAACAGAGATAGATATTTAACTAAAACTACTGCTACTTGGCAGTGAAATCCTTGAAATATTTATTAGGATGTCATAAACCAGAGACTCCTCACCCCCAACGTCATGGTCCGGTTGTTCCTCTGCTTTTTCACCTTGAGTGTGTCCCCGTCCCTGGAGGGGTGTTTGAACATTTCGATAAGACCCTGATCTAGAGCGAGGACGTGTTCTTGGTGTGAGCATGGCTGAGCTTTCACAGGGGCTGCAGGCAGCCGTGGGTCATGGATGGAAGGAGTAGAAAGATGGAGGAGAGGGGGGGGGGGGTGTAGCAGGAGGCTTGGAAGGGGAGTGCGCTGTATTCTTATGCTAATCCAGCCTGGGATGAGGGGTAGATGCAGTCAAGCAAACAATGTGAGTGGAGCCGGTAAGTCTGCTCTTCATGCTGGCCGCCTTGAGAGGCAGGAGAGGCGCTGGACTGCCTGCAAGGAGAGGCCCCCAGGAGGGGCCAGGGGAAGCATGCCAACACACACACACACACACACACACGTACAGACCGCACTCTCTCACTCGGTCTGTGAGCCAGGCAGCAGGGTCTGCAGTGAAAGGCCTGTGTGGGTGTGTATGTTAATGATCAAGAGTTTGTTAGACTTCCTTCTTCCTCGTGCTGTAGAAACGATGAAGCAGTTTTGCTCCAGCCCCCGCGTGTGTGTCTGCCGTAGGGGTTTGGCTCACGTCCCCTGGCCGCTGAAGGTCTAGTAGGGAGGTCTCGTGGATGATCCGTCGCTGGGGGCCTTGATTGGGTCGCTCCGTTCACTGCTGAGGAGAACCTTACTGTGGTCTTCACTTGTGGTTTTGCTGTAGCTCTGTGTTTGAGTCGCCTGCTTGTAGAAGCTTCTTAAGTGTACTTTGGTAAAAACTACAGAGAGTTGGCTGGAATATTTTGGGAAACTTGTTCTACTGTTTAGCCTTTTATTTACCATAACAAAGACAAATGGGACCATAAAGAAATCCATGTGTATGTGTAACATATATGTATATGTAATTGTGCAAAGATTCCAAAGAAACATGACGTTTTTGGACTTGGATGTTAGATGTGTTCTGCTTTCTTGTTTCATGATATATTCCACAATTCTTGGAATATATCATTGTGTGACCATAACAACTATTTATTTATTTTGCCCACCAAGTAATCGCTTTGTAGTAAAAAACAAAAAAACAAAAAAAAACTTTACATTGCCACACTGTTTCACTCAGACGTCTCACCCTTCACTATCTCACCACATGTTTCACTTATCAGTCGATGGTGCTCAGTTAACCTAGAACTGATTTTTAAAGTCAAGCGTGGTCTTGAACACTCTGATCGAGTGTGTGATTAAGCCCACTTAAAACGTGAAAACTTGTTTTCCTTCAGTCGTCTGTGAGCTAGACTCTTAAAGCTGTTCAGAAATGTTTTTTTTTTTTGCTACCTTGGGGAAAGAATTGCCTCCACTCAATCTTGAGCTCCTCAGATTTCTGTCTCCAGAGCGAATTTTTTTTGTTTTTTTTCCCCTTCTCCCTTTCAAGCTTTGTGTGATTGACGATTGTGGGAATTCCTCCCTGCAACCCCCCCTCCCCTCCCATGCCTCAGTGGTTTGCTATAAGGGGCAGTTATTCTGTATGGTACCCACATTCCCCTCAACCTTCTTCTGTTCTTTCAGCTATTTAAGGGAAACTAATGAGGAGACATCCTATAGAAATGCAGGGAAAGACTTTCTGAGGGACCATGTCACTTAGCTCACTGGAATCTTGACCTTTTTGTTCACGCTTGCTAGGATTACTCCATATTAAGTTGTCCGTCTGCTATTTCTTGCCCCTTAGCTTAGACTGCGTTATTCATATCCAGTTACGCTGGAAAAGGTTTGATCTATTCTGATACCCCACCAAAGGAGGGTTGGTGGCCTTTTTTGCTTTTGTGTCAGTAGCAGTGTTGTCACTTCTGGCTGCGTTTGAAGGCTGTGTGGTGGTGGTGGTGGTGGGGGGGTCCGCCGCAGGGCCCGTGTCTCAGGAAGTGGTTGTGTGGAGCGGAAGTGCTTGTTTACAGATGGAAGTGTGAGCGCTCCCTCACCACCGTCGCCGGCCATGCTGCACACCCTCCACCTTCAAACCAGAGGCCTTCTTTTATTTACTGTAGGACATGTCTGCACATGGAATTACTAGTGCCGTGAAGTTGAATAGGTGGCCAGGTTGTAGTGGCGTACAGCGCACTGGTCTGACCACAGGCCTGTTCCTTAAGGTGTCATGCCCCAGGCTCCCAAAGCTATGTGAGCCTCTCCTTTGTTTCTGCCGTATGGACCCACCGACCACGCGGAGGAGCTTGGACACGTTTTATTAATGCAAGGCTGTACCCTGGCAGGTCAAAGGTCAGGGGGTAAAGCTCCAGTGGAAAATGACAGTCTTCTGTGTAGTCCAAGTCCATGAGGATGCCGCTGTGCTATATTTAATCCGTTAATCCTTCACCTCTCTGTTCTTCGTAGGCTTTTAAACAAGAGAGATTTGTGAATTGGCTTTGAAGTCTTCACCGCTGTCGGCATCGCTGAGAGACTCGTCATCCCACAACTCCACGCTACGCCGCCAGAGCACCCCACAGCCACACCGCCCTGTGATCTACAGCCCCGCGCCACTCGGCTGACATCATGAAGCACTGCGTGGTCTTCCTCGCTCTCTGTGGGGCTTGCTTCCTCCTTGGCCTTCGAGCTGAGGGTAAGATACAGCTACATACCTGCACCACTAAAATACTACCAACTCCTTTCTGTCGCTGCGCTGGGACGTTGTTTTAAATGAGGTGACAGACCTCTGAAATACACAGTTCGGATAGTTTCCTGAGGTTTTTTTTGTTTCTGCTCAGGTAAAAAGGACTTTTTTAGTCACAATTCTGAATTAATTTAAATTTGACAAGCTGAGCAGAGGAAGGTAGAGTTGCCTGTTCAAGGATGATGCATTGATGTTTGATGGGCAGACGGACTGAGACCAGACAGGACCCCCTGCTGTATTCAGTAGTTCTGACTGCATTCAATGGGCAGCCTTTAAAAATCCAGCTTGGTAGTGGTCATGGTAATTCTAGTCAATGGATTTGCAAAGCTTGAATCATTAATTTCATATTTACTGATGCATTTGAGGAAGACCGAATTCATGGATTTTTTTTTCATGACAATCTGTTCATTTTTCCCCACCCAAAAGTTTGACTCCCTTTTTAGTTATTTGTTGGTGTCTGCACAACATCATTGGAAGCCCTTATCAAAATGTAGTGTTCTCCATGGGCCATCAGAAGACATTTTGTGCCCTTATCAAAATGTAGTGTTCACCATGGGCCATCAGAAGACATTTGGTTTCACTATTTAAATAATCCACTTAGTGCATCTCTCATCTCCATGTGTTTAGGTGTGAAAGAACGACTGCTAACACAAAAGGGCCATTTGGAATTTGGGGCTTAGAAAGAGAGAGAGAGAGAGAGAGATCACCAAGCAGAGAGGCTCTGTGTGACTTTCTTCAGTATCATTCTTTGTCATCGATGGAGGGGGCAGGGTTGGAGCTGACAGATATCTGTAGATTTAAGAGTTTGGGCAAAAGTGAACTAGTCCTATTGTATTTCTGCAGATAAGGGGAAATTATCTCTAAAAAGCACTTTAAGGCTGCCATTGTTTGACTAGGCTTTTAAGTCAACTTAGCACCGACAGCAGACTCTCTGTGCCTACTTTAACGCCTCCATTTTGTATATTAAATGTAAATAAAGGATCTGAGCTAATGGAAAGTGGCCTTGTTTTGAATGCAATATGAACCTTTTATGCTTCTCATATCTCTTGGCTTCTGGTATCTCTATAATGCTTTTTTGGTTTTATTAACGGTTCATTTCTCAGATGACCAGACT
Organism: Brachyhypopomus gauderio; assembly: GCF_052324685.1. Taxonomy (NCBI): domain Eukaryota; kingdom Metazoa; phylum Chordata; class Actinopteri; order Gymnotiformes; family Hypopomidae; genus Brachyhypopomus; species Brachyhypopomus gauderio. Next base: position 14,949,540 of record NC_135213.1, on the reverse strand, counting down.
TCAACTAGCTTTGTTCATTTATTTTATTCAGTAGTTCAGTATTCTGTGGCAGTTAATCATTGATGAAACCAGATAATATTGCCTTTATTTGTTTTGTTTCTGGCTGTTTGTATGTTTGTCTTTTTACCAAAAGTCTACTCTATCTTTGGCTAAAGTTTTTTTTTGAGTCTCAAATGTCTATTCTTGGCTACAGGAAAACCATGAAAGACAGTTTTCTGTACCCAAAAACTAGAATTGTGACCTAATGAGCCTGATGGGAAAAGCAGATTTTATGCAGATTAAATTCTGCTTAGCTTTGAAATTGATTACATAAAGCTCCCAGACTCATTAGTTCTGTTTAAAAAGAACTTTGTTTGATTGCTTGCACCCAGAGTAATAAACAGGCGTTTGGAGTGTGGGAGAGAGCATTAGTCACTGGTTTTTCTGTCTTACTAAGTGTATTGGGGAGGGGTTTTCCCTTGAACGATTGGCTGCAGCTATTTTGGTGGAGTGTTCAGTCCTGTGAGCCGCCTCGAACCCTGTGGCTGCTTCACCGTCGGCCCGAGAGCCGAGTGCTTCCTAAAATACGTCCTCCATGTTGCTATTTGCGTCCTTGCCCTGGTTAGGACTGCAGAAGCAGATGTTGGGAGCGCTACCTTCTCACTGGTGAACGTGGTCAGACCCGTTGAAGCCGAGGGCAGATGCAGGCGCTGCCTCTGTCTGCTAAACGATGCGCAGGAGCCCAGCAAGGCGCCATTTGCCAAATGACCCAGAGTGTCTCGACGTGCGTAAATAAACACCGGCACTCAGCAGACGTTGGGTTTGTGAGTTTAGCCTCACGGAGGACCCGCCGTGGCTCGAGGAGGTTCTGTAAAGCAAGCTGACCCCACGTAGGCTCAATTTCTGTGGACTATGTAATAGCCTGGCCATATTAAGTCTCTATATCTTCCAGTCACTGTTTTACTATGTCAGTATCCACTTTAGTGTGGTTTTGTTAAGCTCAGGGTTAATGAAGCACAGAAAGACTTTGCTTTGATTTCTATTTCAAAAGGCTTTACGAGCCGTTTTGACTGGATTGAGTAGTCATCTTTCGTTTCCTGCTTCTCCAGCATGTCCAATGCTACTTTGGCCATTATAGGCCCAAGTGCTTTATCTGATGTACCTCAGAAAATACCAGAACAATGGAAAATAACATCTTGATATTTCCTATGATCAATCTTCAGCCACATATTATCATTATTTCAATTCCAACATTAAGCATGCAAATTTTAGATGGTCAAACTGACCACACTGGCCATTCAAATAGATTATGCAGTTCAGGTTGTTCCATGTTCCATGGCCACATGTTGTTGTGTGGACATGGTGTGAATCACCGTTGTATTCTTTCTCATGTCAGGCCCTGGTTTACTATGGCTGAATCTGTGTCCTAATGGACTGGTTGGTGGATTGGTTTTAGCGGTTGAGTGTGGTGTTAACGTAGTTGTCGTCGCGAGCCCCTAACCTCCACAAACCCCGCCCCTGCTCTCTGCTCCTGCTGTGACACAGCCGCCCAGGCACTACTACAGGAAACTTGTTGACTCTATTGTTGGTGATCCGAGTTTCCCCAACACTTCAACCGTTTCCTGTATTATGCTGCCCGATGGTCATTACTGTGAACTAAACACCATAAATACTCGCGTCTTCCGGAAACCAATTTCAAAAGGGATAGAAATTGAGCAACTGAAGCCAAGTGCTGCGTGTGCTTGTCAGGATGTACGTTTGTGTGTCTGGAAGTGTGTGGGGATAGTGGTGTATATGTATATACTTGTGTATGTGTGTTTTGTATGTCAGTACATGTGATTGGACTACAGGTGTCCTTTCTTGGTACCTGTAGTCCTGGACTGTGTGGGAACTTTGTCAATGTGTGGTATGAATTGCAACATTTTTATTTATTTATTTTTTCTCTTTCTCTTTTTCTCTTCAGGGTTGTTTTTTAATGTAGACTGAAATATTCCTCTGACTTATGCCGGAGATATTTTGTATGTTCCTGCTGGACAGAATGAACTCTCAGTTGATCATAGACACTGATAGACTTGGCTAAGTTATTGCATCATTTCCTGTTTCAGCATTCCTGTAGCTCCGTGACACTTCACACAGGGCCTCAGCTGCTTTGCATGTAAGATTTATTTTCACCTTTCTGAAGTCAGTGTTTGTTCTGCGGTGTCCATCCTGTTCATTCGGTGGAGATTTGGTGTTGTAGTTTGCTGTTGGTGATATTTTGTTTGATCGTTATACTGCACGCTGTGGTTATGTGTGGGGTTGTCGCAACGACATGTTTCCCCGACAACGGTGATAAGCCAGCTGGCATATCCTGTTTACCAAGGTGCGAAGTTTCCACGCCTCCGTGTCTGCATTCTCAGCGTTTCCCTTTCACCTCCTGCTCTCCAAGCGCTCACGGGCTCTGCGCTGAACCCAGAGTGTGTTGCCCTTCCTCTTTAACGGGGTTAAACCCCAGATGTGAGAGGGAGCAGAGAGAGAGAGAGCGCCAAGGTGGCCAGAGAGGGGGGGATGGTGAAAGAGGGAGAGGGAGAAAGTTAGGGGGAGAGAGAGCGATGTCAGCCTCCATCAGCGACGTCTGAGTCTTTTTTTTACGCCGCTGCCGTGGAAGCTTCAGCATAACTAAAAGTCTCGTGCGCAGATCCCACCGCCCCGCCGTAGGGTCGTCCTCACGCCGTCTCCCTCACGCCCGGGCAGGAGCGGGCGCGCTGTCCCTTTAAGAGGCGGGGCGTGGTGGAGAGCCCAGCGGCCTGCAGTCTGGCAGCGTGCGGTCGGAGGGCCTCATTACTGCCTGCGCACTGCCAGACCTCAGACTCCAGTGCGACGGACAGCCAGAATGAAGCACACATGTGGGAGAGGGGAGGGCGCTGTGCCTCACGGGCTGCCCCTGCTGCCGGGGTAACCCGAGCCGCCGAGCTCCCTCAGAGGAGCGCTGCTCCACACGCCGCCCGTCTTCCCACTCAGACGCTCCTGCGTGTGCGCCAACATGGACGCCCGCCGTCTCGTTCTCTTCTAGGCCTCCCGAGCTTTTTCTAAGCCTCGTTCTCCCGAGCCAACAAAACTTTATTTTTCCAGTAATATGTGAATGTGGCGGTGAAGGCGTGAGGAAGGCGTTGAGACGGACTGGCCTTGCCCTCACAGGCCCGTATGAAGGAGGTCTAGGTGCCTCACAGCTCACGTTCCTGCCCCAAGTTAACTGGCCTGGAGAGGAGGAGAAAAGTAAGACTGCAGTGTGGACTCACACCTCACAGGAGCGCTTTTTCAAATTTTTTTCAATTTTTTTTTTTTGTTTTTTGTTAAGCAGTGTTTATGTTACTGGCTTCCTCCACCATTATGGGTTCGGACCCTGTTTGACAATGTCGGCGCCTGGCCTCAACTGTGAGGTGATCAAAGATCTGAAATTAAACGCATTCCCCCCTGTGTATTTTACGCTCAGCTTACTGGAGGGGCCATGGGACTCTTTTTCCTCAACAGCTTCAAATGAATGTTTCTCAACTGCAAAAAAATAAAAAATATATGACGCATACAAGAGATTTAGATCACTGCCACATGCACATGTCTGGAGTCACTCTGGAATGCCAGAAGGTGAAGAAAAGCAAGGTGTGTGTGTGTGTGTGTGTGTGTGTGGTGTGTGTGTGTGTGTGGTGTGTGTGTGTGTGTGTGTGTGTGTGTGTGTGTGTGTGTGTGTGTGTGTGTGTGTGTGTGTGTGTGTGAGAGCGAGTAGGGGCCAGCCACACCACTATTCGGTTGCCGACCCAGTGCTCTGTAATTCAGACACGCTGATGAAGGAACCTTTCACTTTTCTCTCCAAATCTTTTTCTTCTATTTTTCCTCAGTTTCTAAGAAGAACTAGGTAGAACATGTTCTAATGATGTGATTCAAGCAGCCAGTAGAAACACACAGAGCTGGAGGGCGTCCAGGCCGTGTTGTCTCTGTGGACGACAGGCGTCATGGCACCAGGACTCTGCAGCCTGATTGATTTCTGGAACATAAGATGCTGAGTGTAGTGGAGATGGGAGACTGTGGGACACACGGGTCATTTCCTATTTATCAGTGCGGCTTTGCTCACCCTCTACATGTTTTTATTATCTCTCTGTATCTCTGTCTCACTCTCACACTCGCACTTTCTCCAACACAAGGCATCATGTGTGTGTGCCTCTGCCCACATGTTTGGGACACTGGGCCTTCAGTCCAAAGCTTCCACCGATATCAGCAGTGACGTGATGAAATTTTCTCTATACCACGTGTCTTTTATTTGTAACTGAATAATATTTATTGCACCAACAGAGCAAGGGTCTGTGTTGATTACAGTAGGTGTGCAAACAGAACGTCTCACTCCCATGACTTGTGTGTAGACACACTCACACTCTTTCACTCTCTCTCTCAGTCACTCTCTCTCTCTCTCACACATATCACCATGTGGAAGCCTTGCTATTTCTCGGGCTCATATCAGTGCTCTGATTTCAAACGTGTTGTGCCGCTGACTCCAGCACTGGATAACAGGCTGGGAGACTCCGCCCAGGCTGCTGGGAGACTCCGCCCAGGCTGCTGGGAGACTCCGCCCATGCTGGAGGTGTTAATGCACATTTCCAGCCGCCTCCATCTCCATCGTCTCCACCCTCAACTTCCGCTTTGTGGTCTTCCTGCGGTGCGTGTGCGGGGGTTCACGCGTGTAGGCTCGTGTGAGGGCGCAGGGGAGCGTGATATGTGGAATGCGGCGTTGGGCTGAACACCAGCACGGGCTCTGCCGCCGCAGGGCTTGTTTTGACGCAGCTCGGGCCTCCGGCGGGCCTGTCTGGACCTGCAGGCGGGACTGAGGAGCCTGGCTGCTCAACACTGGAGCCTTTGTGCCTGGGAAGTACGCGCCCCGTCTGGGTCGCACGCACGCACGCTCGCACCCACGCAGGTCGGGTTACGCTGCTCAGACAGCCATGTTTGTTCCTCCCCTTTGTTCCTGTTTGGGTCTTTATCTCCGTGTGGCACTCACGGTCGGCGGGTTTGTTTTGGTCATGCTGTGCCGCCTGCCGTGGATGTGAGTGAGATGCTTTGTGCGATTTATTTTATTTTGTGGTGCTGTAATAGAGAACACGCGTCACTGTTTAGAGGGATATGGGTGTCGTCTCCTCACTGTTGTTGTACTGAAATGAAAGTTTTATGGCCGAGTGCCTCTTGGCTGGCCGATTTGAATATGTCTGATTATGGACTTTCATATTCTCAACCACTGGTTTATTTGGATTCGCTCCTTTTGGATTTTGTCCTGTGTTAGCTGGTTAGGACTTGCAAGAGCTTACAACAAAAATGGTGAATACATTAGTTTATTTGCTTGGGTGTTTATTTCCAAATGGAAGATCCATCACAGAAATTGAATGTATATCTGCTTTAACACCCCACTTCCTTCCTAATGCAGAGTACAGACTCTCTTACCACACATTACCATAATGCACACAATACTACTCTATCAGAAGATAGACTACTCTAACAGACTGCAGACTAACACAGACTACAGCATTACACATAAAAAAAACCACAACCTGAACAACTTTTGTATTCCAACATTTTGAGTTCCTCCACACCTTTCAGAGCGTGTAATTGTCCGGTTGGTCTCCAGGTGGACAGAACCCAGACTACATGTTGCAGGGCACGGGGGTCAAGCACGGCTCGGAGGCCAGACGCTCGCCAGCCGCCGACGGCTCCACCGTGGCCCCCGAGGACGCGGCGCGCTTCCTCACCTGCTACTGCCTGGGCCACTGCCCCGACGACGCCATCAACAACACCTGCAAGTGAGTGGACCGCTCACGGGCCTCCACCCACCACCCCGCACGGCCTGGCCTCACCGCTCAGGGCCACAGTGTGTGGTTAACTCGTAACTGTGGCATGTGAATGATGATTGTGTGTGTGTGTGTGTGTGTACAGGACCAACGGGCAGTGCTTTGCCATCGTCGAACTGGACGAGCACGGAGAGGCTGTCCTCACGTCTGGCTGCGTGAAATACGAAGGCTCCCACTTCCAGTGCAAGGTAAGTGCGACCCGCCCGTTTGTCCGACTGGGCGGGGTGGGGGTTTACACTGACCGCCTGTGGATGTTGAATGCCCCGTTGTGTTCGGTCAGGACTCGGCCAAAGCCCAGCCGAGGCGGACCATCGAGTGCTGCTCCACGGACTTCTGCAACCAAGACCTGCAGCCCACGCTGCCCCCTGCTGCCCCCGGTGAGTGCGTGGCCTCCCGGCCCGGCCCGCAGAACCACCCACGGCCGCTCCGCACGTCGTCCCGCTGTGCTAAAGCCGCCTGTGCCTCTGTCCCCTCACAGACGAGTGGTTCGTGAGCGCCCATTGGCTCGCCTTCCTCATCTCCATGACAGTGTGCTGCTTCGCTCTCATCGCAGTCACTATTGTGTGTTACTACAGGTGAGCAAATGGCTTTTTGAAACATAGCTGAGCGCGCCGATAAAGTCACAGCCTTTTAGAGGCTTCCAGACACACCCAGCGAAGGCACACAAGGCCGACCGACCGTAAAAACGATAGCGGCACGAGTTCAAAAAGAGCACGTGTGGGACCGTGTGAGATAAGGAACGGCAGGCGTCATCGCCGAAGGCCTCGGTCAAAGGCGGGGTGGTTCCACGCCGCGCTCTGATTACCTTCGTGTGTTTGCTCAGGTATAAGCTGCAGACGGAGCGGAGACGCTACCACCGAGACCTGGAGCAGGACGAGGCCTTCATCCCCGCTGGAGAGTCCCTCAAAGACCTCATCAGCCAGTCCAGCACAGGCTCGGGCTCAGGGCTCCCCCTGCTGGTAGGAAGCTCATCATGCTTTTCATTGTGTTTTCGGCTGCTTTTTTACTGTTTTTGTCCTTCGTACTGTTTTTCATGATTTAAGCATTCAGTGAAACAAAGTCTTTAGGCATTTACCACCCTAAAAAATGATTTCACTATTTTATTTTACCCTTGCAGTATGTGTAGTTTGTGAGTTTTAGCTAAACAGTTTCATGATCTTTTATTTCGGGCGTCCAGCTTAAGTCTGGTCCGTTTGCCCCAGCGTATCTGAGGGCCCCACTGTAGCCGAACGTTCCCGCCCTGTTCCCAGGTCCAGCGCACGATCGCTAAGCAGATCCAGATGGTGCGTCAGATCGGGAAGGGCCGCTATGGCGAGGTGTGGCTGGGCCGTTGGAGGGGGGAGAAAGTGGCGGTGAAGGTGTTCTTCACCCGTGAGGAGGCCAGCTGGTTCCGTGAGACCGAGATCTACCAGACTGTCTTGATGAGACATGAGAACATCTTGGGTAAGGCCTGTGCCTTCAAACCTGTCTGACACTCTTCATTATTTGGCTAGAACCCTCCGCATGCTGTTAAATCAGAGATTCCCAATCAGGAGCAGAACTAAAAACTCAGAACTCTTGTTATGTGCTTGTGCGTTGTGCGTTTTTATACGTGTTGTGTTTGTGTGTGACTGAAGGCCCAGTGCTTGTGCGTTGTGCGTTTTTATACGTGTTGTGTTTGTGCGTGACTGAAGGCCCAGTGCTTGTGCGTTGTGCGTTTTTATATGTGTTGTGTTTGTGTGTGACTGAAGGCCCAGTGCTTGTGCGTTGTGCGTTTTTATATGTATTGTGTTTGTGTGTGACTGAAGGCCCAGTGCTTGTGCGTTGTGCGTTTTTATACGTGTTGTGTTTGTGTGTGACTGAAGGCCCAGTGCTTGTGCGTTGTGCGTTTTTATACGTGTTGTGTTTGTGTGTGACTGAAGGCCCAGTGCTTGTGCGTTGTGCGTTTTTATATGTGTTGTGTTTGTGTGTGACTGAAGGCCCAGTGCTTGTGCGTTGTGCGTTTTTATATGTGTTGTGTTTGTGTGTGACTGAAGGCCCAGTGCTTGTGCGTTGTGCGTTTTTATATGTGTTGTGTTTGTGTGTGACTGAAGGCCCAGTGCTTGTGCGTTGTGCGTTTTTATATGTGTTGTGTTTGTGTGTGACTGAAGGCCCAGTGCTTGTGCGTTGTGCGTTTTTATACGTGTTGTGTTTGTGTGTGACTGAAGGCCCAGTGCTTGTGCGTTGTGCGTTTTTATACGTGTTGTGTTTGTGTGTGACTGAAGGCCCAGTGCTTGTGCGTTGTGCGTTTTTATACGTGTTGTGTTTGTGTGTGACTGAAGGCCCAGTGCTTGTGCGTTGTGCGTTTTTATACGTGTTGTGTTTGTGTGTGACTGAAGGCCCAGTGCTTGTGCGTTGTGCGTTTTTATATGTGTTGTGTTTGTGTGTGACTGAAGGCCCAGTGCTTGTGCGTTGTGCGTTTTTATATGTGTTGTGTTTGTGTGTGACTGAAGGCCCAGTGCTTGTGCGTTGTGCGTTTTTATACGTGTTGTGTTTGTGTGTGACTGAAGGCCCAGTGCTTGTGCGTTGTGCGTTTTTATATGTGTTGTGTTTGTGTGTGACTGAAGGCCCAGTGCTTGTGCGTTGTGCGTTTTTATATGTGTTGTGTTTGTGTGTGACTGAAGGCCCAGTGCTTGTGCGTTGTGCGTTTTTATACGTGTTGTGTTTGTGTGTGACTGAAGGCCCAGTGCTTGTGCGTTGTGCGTTTTTATATGTGTTGTGTTTGTGTGTGACTGAAGGCCCAGTGCTTGTGCGTTGTGCGTTTTTATACGTGTTGTGTTTGTGTGTGACTGAAGGCCCAGTGCTTGTGCGTTGTGCGTTTTTATACGTGTTGTGTTTGTGTGTGACTGAAGGCCCAGTGCTTGTGCGTTGTGCGTTTTTATACGTGTTGTGTTTGTGTGTGACTGAAGGCCCAGTGCTTGTGCGTTGTGCGTTTTTATACGTGTTGTGTTTGTGTGTGACTGAAGGCCCAGTGCTTGTGCGTTGTGCGTTTTTATACGTGTTGTGTTTGTGTGTGACTGAAGGCCCAGTGCTTGTGCGTTGTGCGTTTTTATATGTGTTGTGTTTGTGTGTGACTGAAGGCCCAGTGCTTGTGCGTTGTGCGTTTTTATATGTGTTGTGTTTGTGTGTGACTGAAGGCCCAGTGCTTGTGCGTTGTGCGTTTTTATATGTGTTGTGTTTGTGTGTGACTGAAGGCCCAGTGCTTGTGCGTTGTGCGTTTTTATACGTGTTGTGTTTGTGTGTGACTGAAGGCCCAGTGCTTGTGCGTTGTGCGTTTTTATATGTGTTGTGTTTGTGTGTGACTGAAGGCCCAGTGCTTGTGCGTTGTGCGTTTTTATACGTGTTGTGTTTGTGTGTGACTGAAGGCCCAGTGCTTGTGCGTTGTGCGTTTTTATATGTGTTGTGTTTGTGTGTGACTGAAGGCCCAGTGCTTGTGCGTTGTGCGTTTTTATACGTGTTGTGTTTGTGTGTGACTGAAGGCCCAGTGCTTGTGCGTTGTGCGTTTTTATATGTGTTGTGTTTGTGTGTGACTGAAGGCCCAGTGCTTGTGCGTTGTGCGTTTTTATATGTGTTGTGTTTGTGTGTGACTGAAGGCCCAGTGCTTGTGCGTTGTGCGTTTTTATATGTGTTGTGTTTGTGTGTGACTGAAGGCCCAGTGCTTGTGCGTTGTGCGTTTTTATATGTGTTGTGTTTGTGTGTGACTGAAGGCCCAGTGCTTGTGCGTTGTGCGTTTTTATACGTGTTGTGTTTGTGTGTGACTGAAGGCCCAGTGCTTGTGCGTTGTGCGTTTTTATACGTGTTGTGTTTGTGTGTGACTGAAGGCCCAGTGCTTGTGCGTTGTGCGTTTTTATACGTGTTGTGTTTGTGTGTGACTGAAGGCCCAGTGCTTGTGCGTTGTGCGTTTTTATACGTGTTGTGTTTGTGTGTGACTGAAGGCCCAGTGCTTGTGCGTTGTGCGTTTTTATATGTGTTGTGTTTGTGTGTGACTGAAGGCCCAGTGCTTGTGCGTTGTGCGTTTTTATATGTGTTGTGTTTGTGTGTGACTGAAGGCCCAGTGCTTGTGCGTTGTGCGTTTTTATACGTGTTGTGTTTGTGTGTGACTGAAGGCCCAGTGCTTGTGCGTTGTGCGTTTTTATATGTGTTGTGTTTGTGTGTGACTGAAGGCCCAGTGCTTGTGCGTTGTGCGTTTTTATATGTGTTGTGTTTGTGTGTGACTGAAGGCCCAGTGCTTGTGCGTTGTGCGTTTTTATACGTGTTGTGTTTGTGTGTGACTGAAGGCCCAGTGCTTGTGCGTTGTGCGTTTTTATACGTGTTGTGTTTGTGTGTGACTGAAGGCCCAGTGCTTGTGCGTTGTGCGTTTTTATACGTGTTGTGTTTGTGTGTGACTGAAGGCCCAGTGCTTGTGCGTTGTGCGTTTTTATACGTGTTGTGTTTGTGTGTGACTGAAGGCCCAGTGCTCCACTCCTTTCTCCAGGGTTCATCGCGGCTGACATTAAGGGCACAGGGGCCTTCACCCAACTCTTCCTCATCACCGACTACCACGAGAACGGCTCCCTGTACGACTACCTGAGGTTCACCACCCTGGACACGCAGGCGCTGCTCCGGCTGGCCTACTCGGCCGCGTGCGGACTGTGCCACCTCCACACGGAGATCTACGGCACGCAGGGCAAACCCGCCATCGCCCACCGCGACCTCAAGAGCAAGAACTTCCTCATCAAGAAGAACGGCACCTGCTGCATCGCCGACCTGGGCCTGGCGGTCAAATACAACAGGTATGTGCACGCTGGTACACGCTGGTACATCTCTGACCTCATAGGTGCCCAGAGTGGTTAAGGCATTCATTAGTAATCAGAAGGCAAACTGTATTATGTATTTATAATTGTAAGTTGCTTTGGATCATAATATGGATCATAATTGTGGAGCTAACACTGCAGGATTTTTATTCACATCTCAGTGTTTGTAAATAAATGATCACGTGAGCCTCAGGTCAGTCCCCATGGGATTTTGATTTTCAATTTTGTTTGTTTCCGTGGAAGCAGCGTTTATGGCTGTGTTGTCTTATCCATGCTGTGTTTTCTAGTGACACCAACGACGTGGACGTTCCTCTGAGCACACGGATGGGCACGCGGCGGTACATGGCCCCCGAGGTGCTGGACGAGACCCTGAATAAGAACCACTTCCAGGCCTACATCATGGCCGACATCTACAGCTACGGCCTAGTGGTTTGGGAGATGGCCCGGCGCTGTGTGACGGGAGGTGCGTTGTGCGTTTGTTTGTGTGTGTCTGTGTGTGTGTGCGTGTCTGCTTCGGTGACTCTCTGCTTCATGATGCGGAGCCTTCACGAGGGCGCCCCCTTGTGGATGGTGGGCAAGCATCAGCCTTACCGCTGTTCTTGTGACTCTGCAGGCATTGCAGAAGAGTACCAGCTACCGTACTGGGACGTTGTTCCGTCAGACCCGTCTTACGAGGACATGCGAGAGGCGGTGTGTGTTAAGGGTGTGCGGCCCACAGTCTCCAACCGCTGGAACAGTGATGAGGTAACGGGCCGTGTGTGCTCACTCCTGCTACTTTCTGATCACATACAGAATTGAAGTTGTGGGCTGGCGGTGTGGCTCATGGGACCATCTCTCTATCTCTCTCCCTCTCCCCCTCTCTCTCTATCTCTCTCCCTCTCCCCCTCTCTCTCATATATATATCTGTCTCTCCATCCCCCTCTCTTCTCATGCAGTGTCTCAGAGCGGTACTGAAGCTGATGTCCGAGTGCTGGGCCCCAAACCCGGCCTCTCGCCTCACCGCCCTTCGAGTGAAGAAAACGCTTGCCAAGATGGTGGAGTCGCAGGACATAAAGATCTGAGCCGAGCTTCCCCCGCACGTCCCCCGGTGGTAGAGAGGGAAAGCAGACTCCCTTGAAACTGTCGTGCGTCCGTATTACAACTAATTGGTTAAGCTCACAGTCTGGAGCTTGGAGCGCCTCCCTCTTGCTACGATCCTATATCCCGTTACTGTAGCACTCCGTGTCTCTGTAGCACCCTCTGCTGGACAGTACGTGCTATGTCACAGCTGCAGAGTCTGCTCTCTGGCAGATCCTCAACACTTGAGGCTGTGACTCACATTCATCCATCCACATCCACCCCCTGCTCCTGGACCTCAGGCACTCATCGATTGGGAGAGAACTGCCAAATTAAAGTGGTGCTTTCTGTGAAAGCCGTGTATTTATGGTGCGCATGATGGGGGCAGAGCAGTCAGTGAAGAAACATTTGGGAGAAGGCCGAGGATTTGCTTTTTATTCACTCTCTTCCTCTCTCCATCCCTCTCTCTATTCCATCCTGCTCAATTCAGAGAGACGTGTCTGAAAGGAGGTATTTTTTGTGCCGGTTATTATCCAGCCAGCTGCTTACATTGTGCTGCCACGTGTGCCAGGACTACGTGCGTCTGGACGCCCACTCCTCCTGCAGACAGTGTAGTGAACGCCACAGGCACAGTGGACACGCTCCCTTATTTTAAATAAACGTTTGCTTCCCATATGATCCTAGATAAAAAAAAAATACCCCTTAACTACTTGGATATTTCAAACATGATCCTGTTGAGAACATATCTGTGCATTTAACAAGATCGGTGTGTTTAACGCCCCTCCCACACAGCAGAAGGAAAGAAGAGAGTTGGCCGATGTGACCGGTAGAGAGCACTGAAGGGTCAGTACAACCGTAACGACACGGACCGTGCCGACCGTGCAGTCTGTCCTAAACACAGGACACGTGACTGTCCACAGACCGTCCACACTGCAGGCTCAGATCAGCCCAGACATTAGACTGCAGTCAGCAGCTGTATATGAGCTTCTGATCTACATCCATTGAGCAGCAGCAACACGGAGCCACTCCTCCTTTAACCCCGCCCCCTCTCCGTCTCACCACCAGGACACATTAATACATGTCAGAAAGGATTCTCGTCTCATCAGATCTAATTAACATGAATTTGAGCTCATCAGAGTTTTTGGGAAACTCAAGTGACTGATTCCTTTAGTCTGGAGTATCGTAAATATGTAATGGGATAGAAAATACAAATGCATGTTCTATTTATTCTAATCATGTCATGTTGACTGAATTATTGTGGCAAGAGAAAGAATGCATATCATTAAGAATAGTGTCCCTGAAACCTGCATACTCAATATACCACTGAGCAGCTCAACACAAGCTTACGTGACTATTGTTTTACATCATTTAAAAAAAGTTTCATAATCCCTTTCAGTAGTTTTTTTTAACATACATTTAATTTAGGAATGGCTACCATTATAGGATGAAATTTTTCTGTGGCCTACAAACTTAAACAAGTTCCCACAGATTGGTATGTTTTTGCTCAATATGAACACACATACAATAACAAAATATTTATTTACAACATTAGCAGATGTAATGCATATATTGTAGTGCCGGGTCCCTTGAAAGGCACTATGTAAATATAACTTTATCCATTCAATGTTCAGATCACTACTAGTGCTCCCATGAATTGTACTAAAGATAAAATCGTGTCATTTTTATTGCATTCACCTTGGTTGAGGTATGTCCATTGCAACCCATGCCAGTTAGGCTGTTATTAATGTGTCTTGTAGCCAGTAGATGCTCCCATGTATGATTAAGGTCACTACAGGATAAGTTGTACATGTTTGTCTTGTGCAAAGGAAACTTGTTTAGGCCTAAAATATATTAACGTTTTGTTTGTATTTTGTACAGCATTTGGGTTTAAGAAATGTGCCTTATGTTTACCACGAAAAGCTGTTCTGTACACAGAATTTGTCCAATGTATTAATTTTTAAGTAAATGACCTTATTTTAATACGCAGTCACAGTGTTATTCATTTGTCCGATAATAAAAGGAAACGCTTAAGACACCAGCGAGTGGAAGAATGTTGCAAGCCTTCAGCCAGAGGGCAGTGTCACACACGTATGCTTTTGGCTGTTGTTATTAATATGTCAGTGCTTGCTAGCTTTCAGCCTTGATCCATTTCTGAATGCATTCTTGCTTTGCCTTCCTTATTTATAGTACACAACATTTTACTTGACTGACTGCATCCTATTGCATCAAGAATCAATGACAAGGATTCGTAAGGGGAAAAAAACAGGTGTGATGTATTTCAGGAGTTCTGTCCTGCGTCATGACCCTTGTGATGCAAGCTCAGGTTTCTCCCAGTGTCTCGATTACGTCTATGTTTGGACTCTTTGGGTATTTTAAGTTGAAAACTAAAGCTCTTGTAAGTCACTGGTTGTTGCAGTTTTACAAATGACCCGTAGAGGGAGCCAAAATCGTACTAATGTCATTAGTATCCTTGGCAGTTTTCTCACAGTTATGTAGATGATGCAGTCAAGTACTGTATTTGGTATGCCTGGATATTCTTCTGCCCAGGCGGTCACGGATCTAGTCCCGCTTACAGTCTGTGTCCTCGATGTTGAACAGCAGAAAACCTGATAACGTGTTCTCGTTAAGCTCCCCTCGGCTCAGGGTTCCTTTAACGAGCTCCAGCGTGACTCCCTGCCCCTTTGTGAGCTCCAGGAGGACCACCCTGTTCCCGGGCTCTCCCCCGCCCTGCTCCCGTCTGAAGGTGGCCACGGGAACTGAGTCGCGCATCAGATGTGCCAGGCACGGACCCGTTTCACAGTCTAAATTCACTAAGAATAGGTAGACGCCAGCCTGAGGTGCATGAAACGCCCCAGATGAAGGTCTGTAGGCGTGGCCGTGGTTTAGCATCACCTTCTCAAAAAGGAGCCTGTCCCGCTTCATCCTCCCGTCGTCCAGGCCGGCGATGAAGGCCACAGAAGAGCATGCTGGCCCTGTGGTGGCTGGGTAAAAGATGGTGTGAGAGGAACTGCATATTAGCAAGGATTTGATGTTCTGATTTGCTTTGTCATGTTGCAATCTTATTCTTGCCCACAAGAGGGCAGTCAAATAGCCTACACAAATTGCATTAGTGCTTAATAGAATCATTTCATCTTTTCATTTGGCACTGTAGCGATGGGATGCTTACCTGTTCCTCTGCGTCCTCTACACAGTCTGCCGCTCGCCTGTCGCTTGACCTTTCTCTTCCCGTCCTTTCCGTTAATCATGGCCCACAGCTGATCCACGTTCAGACTGCGAGGGGTTCTGGATGGCTCCTCTTTATAGGTGAACAGATTCTGGAACATTCTCAGATGATCTCCCAGAGCCTGTTGCAAAGACGTTACTTCTCTCTGCAGTTCCACGGTGGTACCACTAGGTGGCCCAGTGCAGTTACAGCGTTGCTCTTCCAGCTGGCTGAGCCTGTGTGAGAGCTCCTCCATTTTCTGGCCCAGATTCCAGATGTCGCTGGCTGAGGCGTCTCCGTCTCCTTCCCTCGCAGATGCGCTTGCTGAAGAGTCTTGCTGATCTGTGGAGGCCCTCCCCTGTTCGCTGGTTAGACCGTGTTCAGAGAACGCCCCAGGGGCGTCGGTGGTCATGTGACCTTTCTCTTCGTTCCTCAGAGGATTCAGCCTGCTCTCCTGACTCTCCACCCGTTCTTGCAGCAGCTGCATCCTCTGCAGCAGAGCCGGAACGGAGAGTTCATGCTGCTGGTTGGCGGGCCAGCTCAAGAACTCCATGACCTCATGTCCTAAAAGCACCTCCAGAACGTCGGAGTGGCGAATGGCATCCTTCAGGAGGGAGGAGAAGGATTTAGAGAGATGTCTGATTTCAGCGGACTTAGCCACAACGCTCTCTTTAAACTCAAGTATCTCCTGTTGGTTGACCAGGAGCGAGGCCTTCAGCTGGGATACGCCCTCACCAAGAGTCCTGCTTTTGACCTGCTCAAATGCCAGTGACTCCTTCACACTCAACAAGCCCTGATGAAGGTCCTCAAGTTCCACGTTCCAGTAATCCTGGCCCTTCTTCGCCTCAGCGTCCTCCAGCGTGTATCTGTTCTCTCTGGCCAGGTCGGTGACGTTGGCCACCTCCTGCTCCAGCCTGACCACAGAATCTCTGAGTTCTTTACATCTGCAGGTCTCCTCCGCCTGACTTGGCCCATTGCTTTGGAGATTCTCATAAAAACTGTCCACATAGAGTTCTAGCTCCCTCAGTTGATTGGCCTGTGCGCTGAGATTAGCGCCCACTTCATTAATGCTGCTCATGGCGGCCACACGCGCTGCCTCCACCTCTAGACCAGCCTCCGCGAAGCGCAGCTCTGAGTCCCAGCTGACCCGCTCCAGGATCTGGCTCAGGTTCTGCAGGCCTCGCTCCAGGTTCTGGGTCGTGCTAGCGATGTGTCTGGAGTTCTCGGACAGAGCACTGAGCTGCATGGTGTTGTTCAGCACTTTCTTGTCCAGGCTGCTGATGGCATCCCACGCACTGGACACCAACTCTGACTGGCCTCCCGTCGGAGGGACAGAGAGAGGACGTTCCCCCTGCCTCAACCCCTCTAGCCTTTCCTGACCAAGTCTAATCTGTTCCACTGATGCAGTCAGAGACTGCAGACTCCCCTACGGACAAGAAAACAGATATAGACTTAGACACTGAAATAATATTTTATTTTCCTGTCTTAGCATTTAGCTGTGAGGTACCTGTATATCCTCATGGCTCTGATTGATATGATGGTCAATCTCCTCTTTCAGGTTCGTCAGGTTCTGCTGCAGCAAGGCATGCTGGGATTGCGCTGTTTGTTCTATCTGCTTTTCCTGCGTGTTCAGCTGGGCCTGTATTTGTCGTATCTGTTCAAAACTGTCTGCTAGCTTTTCCTCGATTGTCCCTCGGTGGACCTGTCCGCTGTGGGACGTCTCGATCTCCTGGTTTTGCCGGAGTTTCTGCAGGTCCATGGATATGGCTTCCACGTCCGTAGACAAGCGCCCCAGGCTGCGATTAAAGGCGGCCAGCACGGGCTGCAGCCGGGTCATCATGGCGGCGAATCCCTGATGGACAGCCAGGACACTGGTGGAGTCCATGAAGGGCAGAGGAGGCCGCATCGCTCCACCAGCACCTACACCAGCTGTTCAAAAACAATACAGCAGTCGGCAGTGCAGGCGGTTTACATGGAGGAGGACCGCAGGAGACACTGGGCTTCTGTTCCACTTGTGGAACTACAAAGCAGTACTGATGATGTCTTGTTGTTTTTGTTACAGTGCATCATCACTATCTGGACTGGACTTTAAAGCGTTCTGGTTCTGTAACTCGGGCCACAAATAGGCTCAGAAGTTTAAGCTTCAGTGCAGCCTAAAATATGAGCACTTTTTTTTGCTGTTGTCGATAATACAAGCAGCAGTTTTATTTGCTTCATTGCGTCTGAGGTTATTTCAGCACAAAGGAATGTTGGAAATAAGAAAAGTTTAACACCAGGCAATAGAAGCGTTTTTTTCCTTACATGGATGTTATGTTACATGCAGTGAAACTGATTCAACAGTTCACCGTGTTTATGATTATGATGGCGTCTGCTTGCATGGGTGAGTCACCTCTTACCAAAGAGTGCTGGAACTGCAAGTGCAGGTCCATGGGGAGACACCTGTCCAGGACTGTCCTCCCAGGCTGTCCCCTGCAGCAAGGCGTCCTCCGTCCTCACCCCTACAGCACACATAGACCGAGAGTAAGGAAAAGAAGACCAAAATACCAAAAGTATACCCAAAGAGTTCTAGACATAAAAAAAAAAAAATTCCAATAATCCTAATGTAAAGCTAATGGAAACAATGAAATGGGACAGTGGTAAACACAGTTCACAGCAGTTTACATCCACATCAGTGTAGTGACACTTCTGACATGCTGGTTCTCTGCCCTTCCAAGAGTAAATCCACATTACCTCCCTGACTTCCTTCATGTTGTGCTGACACTGCATGAAATCCAAACTTCACTAAATATGTCCTAGCGAAAATTCCAACAGTCTCACATTTTTAACTGTCATCAGATTTTTAGCAACAAAGCCTGACCAATAAGAAGCCTTGATCGGCATTTGCTGCACTGTTTTCTATAAATCTGCTGTAGAATTTGCCCGTACAGTAGAAATTAGCTTGTTTGTTTTTGTTTTCTGAGGAGGAGCTGTTATTTATATGGTACTCTTTAAGTGACTGTTGTACCATCCCACACTGGAAACAGGTCCCATTTTTAATTGTAGCTCTGGGAAATATTTTTCATGACTGTTATTTTAGCCATGAACGTGTCATCCTGTCAAACATTGAGTCCATAGGAAAGCTGATGATGCCTTTTTAAGCCATCCTTATTTTTCTGGTATGTTGCCCTTGTTTACTCTGGCCACACTATGTCCAAACACCCAGACAGCAGCTGCCTTTCCTGTCTGAGGACACCCCCTCATGGAGCCAGATGCAAGCTGGGTATTTTCTTTTGTTTGTCAGAGCCTGAACATTATTGGAAAGAAGAGCAAACAAAGGGTGATGGGTGGCCCATGCATTATGGGTAAGAGTTCAAAGGTGAAAGCATCGCTGCCTGTTCTAGACTTGCCTCTGTCCTCAACTCCGGAAGCTTCCATGTTTGCTTCTCCTGTGTCTTCCTCACTGGCATGGCTCTCTCCTTCTCTATGGTTTACTGTTCAGGGTAGAGAGGCAGGCAACATATTCACACTGATGCTGTGTTAGGGGAGGTAAGGATTAAACTGGAGAAAACATTTGTATAGGCTAAATGCATTATAACTACTTTAAAACGCTCCAAGTAATGTGTGGTGCTACGATAATGGATGATACCATAATCCATAATCCCTGCTGTATGTGTGTGTAAATGTGTAGGTTGGTGCTCCACCTGTTTCTTGACAGTCAGAACCTCCGTAGCCTGAGCAGCACTTCCAGTGGAGTGCGGTGAGAATCCTCTTCGTCTGCCTGTATGCTGGGCGTGAGGACGGTGCACCCCTGAACACCAACATTCACCCGACACGAGCTTTATGCACGGACACTGGGCCACTCGCACTGTAACCGCAGCAGGGGACGAGGCTGCTTGGACTCACCGTGTCATCTGCCGCTCGGGGTCACGGCCAGGGCAAGGGGTCGCGGACTTCGGCGGGTGGTCGTCTGTGCCACAGAGCACGGCCACGGTGAGCACGCGGCGATGAACAAACGCACACCAGTTCCTGGATGGAGAGAACAACACAGAACCCAAGATGGAGATCAGAGTGGTGCGATGAGGAGAGATGCACCACGTGAGAGGGACTCTCACTGCAAGAGATGAAGAGATGACCTTCAAGCTTTCGGGGAGATGATATCAGCCTGAAAGACGTACTGAGAGGATCTGTTTGCTCCACACTGATTTATATATATCTCAGAGGTAGAGAGGTATTGGGAGAGAGTGTCACAGGAATTACGAACACAATCCCAGACTTTATGTAAGCAAAATCTTTGGTGAACTATGCTGTTAATGCACGTTATGCTCACTAGTGTCACCATCCAATTTATTATAAATATGTATTAATAGAAATGCTTTGCATAGTTACTATCAGTGATCAGTTTTCCCCACACATCCAGATTGATTGAACATTTGCACCTCTAAAACATCTATAATGGAGGTATGTCTAAGAAAGGCTACTGAGTTTTAGATGCCAGGTACGTGTGGAGGAAGCTTTATTCCATTGTCAGAAAATGGGTTACCAACAAATTCCAGTTTTTAGTGTTTTTGAACATTTCTCCATCCCTCTCTTTTCCTCTTTCCTAGAGCACACAATTCATATAGGTCAGGAGACACATGGCGTTCCAGCTAAGGAAAAGAATGGTGAAGATCCATCTTTGTACACAATGGGCTTTGTCAGTGAGAGGAAGTTAAGACCAGCCACCCACTCTCTCTCAAACTGCTCCGAATTGCAGAGCTTCTTTCCCACAGCCAACACTCACACACTGGATGGGTGAATACACACAAATATGAACGCACTCGTACCTCAAATGGCAGTACGTGCAACTTCCAGACACTTTGATATAGACTCTGTTTTACTGTATTCTTCACAGAGACATCAAAGACTTTTTAAAGTGGGTATTTCCACTGCTGCTATCTACCACCTTGACTCACTGTGCAAGCCTGGCGCTAGTCATCACGGACTCGGTCCAGGCCCAGCACAAAGTCCTAGACGTGCTCGGCTAATTTTACCATGATGGGACAGCCTGTCCTTAGAATGATGTGCAGTGTACCTTCAGATGTAATACATTAGGGAAAGAACTGGAGGAGAGTTCATGTTTTGGTGTTTGATAAACTGGAGAACAGGAACGCTGTGGCTAAAGCCTCTCTGAAGAATCCTGAGAGTAAACACGATGGACACGTATGAGCCATGTCAGTGAACCACAGCCCTGTCAGTGAACCACAGCCATGTCAGTGAAGGCAGCTAATTTTGGTCCGTGTTGCACTTCACAGTAAATTGGATTCTTATGCACACATTCCTTTCCCCCTGCGAGATTCTTAACAAAGGATTGTCTTGTGCTACGTCTCCTGTTATTAATGTTCCTCTCTCCTGTTGTTTTATGTGCTGTATTCTTTGTCTGGCATTTTGCCCGTACCTGTATATCCCTTATCTGAGGACATCTCTTTAATTCTCACTCCTTTCATCTCTCTCTTCTTTTAATCTGTCCTTATAGACTGCTTTTTTATCCATGGCCCTCATTCAGGAGTCCTGTTTGGACAGGTTCTCTTGCTTGTGCTGGTCCTTTGCATCAGTACCTGCCTCTCGCCCATCCCCCCCCCCCCTCCCCCCCTTTCTGTGCTGTACTGAGCATGCCCAGTGTAGACACCCCCCTCCCCCACCCCCACACCACTGAGAGAAACTCGGTCTCTGCTGGCTGGAGACTGAGTATATGTGTGAGTGTGTGTGTGTGTGTGTATGAAACAACCAGCTGAGACTCTTAAGGGCTATAGTGTATCTACAAGAACAGCCATGTTTATCTCCACACACTCAAGGTCTTAATACTCACTGGTCAAACCACAAACCTTATTGGATCATTTTCTTCTCACCACTGAAGATGAAGTTTCATTATACAACATACTGTATAATATATAACATAATGCTATATTTTTGACATGTGTATTTTTACACCAGTAGCAATGCTCTTACCCAAGATTGCTGTCCAAAGCTATTCAAATATACGTTCATACACTGGATTCCCCCCATGACCTTGGTGTTGCTGACCATGTTCTAGCCATTCTACCACTCTGGAGTTTGTGATGTATCGAGGCTGAACTTACCCTGCCCTCGTGGCCGGCTGTGAGCTCCCCCTCCAGGGCTGCAGAAGCCGTGCCGATGTGCCCGCTGGAGGCTGCGGTGCCCCGAAGGGGCTTCCGTGCGTTGTGGGCCAGTGAGCCGGGCCGAAAGTGCCCTGTCGCCCTTCGCCCACGCCGGGGTCCCGGGCCCTCAGCTCGCCGTGGGAGGGCACCACGTTCAGTAGCAAAACCACCAATAGAGGCTGCACTGACAGTACGAGTGTGAGGACCATGTTGCTAACACACGGTACTGACGGTTGAATCAGCTCTGGGTGCTGGGTGACTTCCCCCAGATGTTTGTTTAAGGAGCAGCTTCGAAGAGCCCTGGAAACACCAACAAAGTGATTCCTCCCTCTTTCTTTCTTTCTTTTTTTCTTTCTTTCTCTTCCTCTCTTTATGTATCCTCTTCTCTTACAAAGTCTGAGTGAACTCACCAAAGTTCCTCTGTCCCCACCTTCCCTGAGCCCACTCCCTCTCTCCCCCTCTCCTTTCTCACTCTCTCTCTTCCCCCCTCTCCTCTCTCACTCCCTCTCCCCCACCCCTCTCCTCTCTCACTCCCTCTCTCCCCCTCTCCTCTCTCACCCCCTCATCTCCCTTGACATTATCACGCCCTCCAACAATTGAAGGAAATGGGCTGGCTGCTGGATATATCTGGCTTGTGAGAGACTTGGAGAGGATGAGACAATAAACCAGTGGTTCAGTATAAATATACTGACACTGAAGGCAGTCTGGACTCACAGAGCGAAACACAAGCATGCAAGCCCTCCTCAGCCTTTCTAATCAGGCCGCTGGCAGGGCCGGCAAACGTTAAGACTAAATGTTAATGTCTTGCATCCTGCCCCCCCCCCCGGGGAGCCATTTCTGTGCTTTTAACTTATATACATTAAATTAAATACATATGTTCTAATTCTGTCCAAGCTTTTACGCATCCCCTTATTAAACGGGGTAAATCTCATGAATATTCGCCATGACTGATGTGATGTTTTAATGTTTGTGTGCTGAGTAATAAGTGAATGTACACACACAGACACACACACCCACACACACACAGGACCTTGTTCTTGGCGCTGACCCCATTTCAATCCACAGAACACTTCATCAGCTGCTCTTTCTCAGACTGAGGAGAAA
>NC_135213.1:14882390-14922390 GCF_052324685.1 Brachyhypopomus gauderio | reverse complement strand
CTTCACTGTTCATTTCGGTTACATAACCACCAACTAATCAGCGGGGAATTTAAAAGCAGGTCTGTGGACCGAGTGGTGCCAATAATCTCCCTTGCTAATAACTCATTTTAGTTCTTCCATGTCTACTGGATAGGGGTGACATCAGTCGCAATGCAGCTATAATGAGTAAATCACACTGCCAGGGTATTCGGGTTGGCACTACATGTCATTCATCATGATGTGATTTGATAATTCACCCTTTCCTGCAGATCAGCAGAAAAAATACGACACATGATTCATCTGGGATTTATTCGAACTCACAGGATGGCTAGAAATAGCATAAGCTACAACAGTAGCACAGGGGCAGGTGGGAGGCATTAACTTCACCTCAGAGGTCGAGTGCTGCACGACTGAAGCAATATTTCCTCTTTTCTACATGACAGGCAGCAAGACAAAGGAGGGAGTTGTATCAGGTGTGTCCACAAGTAAGTAGAAAATGGCTCTGTTCTATTGTTTTAACTGGGAACATTACTGTGGTGCAAAATAAACAACTTGTAATTGTAATGAAAGAAAGAGGGAAGTGAATGCGCCTCCTTTTGCCTGCGGCAGTAACAAACAGGACCACAGAGCAGGCGAACATTGTCGGTGACACTGCGGTGGCGAGCGCCAACGATCTGGGCCAGAAGACCGTTGAGGGAGTGGAGAACGTCGCCGCATCGACTGGCATGGTGAACCCGGTGAGTACGCAGATACATTAACTGCCGCGTTTTACTCAAACTCTCCAGCAGATGGCACTCTTTCCTCCCCAAATTCTACTGCCTGCAGAACTGAAGGCACTACGGTTGTTGATGTTGTTGCTGCTGCTGCTGTTGTTGTTGTTGTGTGTGACTTAAGGTACTTAAAGTCCTTAAATTCAGCTCGTTTGGAGAGTAGTGAATAAAGCACATGATGTAGAGTTTGCCTTGTGTTCTGTTTTACATAACTAATCTATTCTGTCTGTCTGTCCATGGCTCAACAACCATGCTGAAAACAGGATGAGCCTGTATATGAGGTGCTTACTTAATGGGTTTGGGAATGGGAAGCATATGTGTTTGACCTTTCAAAGCACAGTATGTAGGCTGCTATGCAAAATACAACAAATGTATCACCCCCCCTCCCTCCTCCTCCTCCACACACACACTTCCCCAAAATAAAAGCTTATGCAAACCTGCATAAGTCTTCATAATGGTAAGTTTTTATGAAGTATGATGAATTCTCAGTGACTCAAAAGCCATCTCCCTTAACTAAACCAACCCCCTCCTGCTTATTCAGGACCTTGGTGTATGATAATTCTATCTAATAATATTTTCTTTCACCATTTTCTCAGTGCTTGAATAGAGCATGCATGAGTTTTGCTTCTTCGTATTCTCTGCATTTTTCATATTTAACCTCAATCCCTGCCTGTACACTAATGGACTGAACTGGACATGCACCTCTGGACACATACAGCCTGCAAAATATTTCCTCAATCAGGAAAATGTCACCATTGCTTTCTGGTCATTACGTAGCCCCTGTGTAGTCTCCTCGCCCTCTTAATCAGTGATCCATGCTCAGGCATCGAGTCCCTAGGAGGAAGAGAAATAAACGAAGGCACGGAACGGGGGATGGGGTCAAAATACGGGTCCAGACAAGTGGGGAGTCTGGACCTGTTCCTCCTCTGCCCTCAGCTCCAGTGACTCAGCAGAACTATCCAGCTGCACTGCAGTAGGACAGAGTGAGACAAGGACAGAGAGGGAGAGAGAGAGAGAGAGAGAGACACACAGATGGAGAGAAACAAGCCACTATCCTTCCAGCTCCACCCAACGAGAGGACATTTTCCCTCCGAGAGTGTCAGGGCTGTGCTGCGTCAGCGCATGTGTGCCACTGAAGCTTCTGGGCTGCACGGATGTTTGGTAGCGTAGTGAAAGCCAACTGGGTGTTGATCTGCCAAAGCACAGCTGTTTCCCTGCAACTCCGCACCACTGAGAAACAGCCTGCTATGACTGCTGAACAGGTCCGCCTGACCACTAGAGCTCACGTGTGTGTGTGTGTGTGTGTGTGTGTGTGTGTCCTCGTCTGTTCGTTTCTGTCCTCAGGCTGATTATTCCCATGGTGGCATGGAGGGCGGAGACAGTGGGCAGGTAAGAGCTACCAAACAGGAAATGCCAGTTGAAATAATGTCCAACACTCACATAAATAGAATAAATTAACAACACATCACATCATGGAAATTTTGGAATCTCTTTTTTTTTTTTTGCTTCTTGCTTAAACAGGGTTATTAGGCGAGAGGCTTGGGACAGCCCCACCTCCCTCCTCAGAGTCTCCATTGCTCAGAGACCCAGCACCCCTCACCTCATCCCAGCCAAACATTGCTGATATTTTTGTGACCGTATGGAAAACCAAACCAGAAAGCAGGACTTTCCCCCGCCCCTGCCATTTGCTCTGTGTAACCCCCTTTCCCCCTGTGCTCCGGTGTTGATGTCTTCATGCTACTTTCCCAGTGCTGTCACTCCAGGCTCTTCCCTTAAAGCACCCAGTCCAAACATGTCAATAGACACACAAAGCTACACACAAACACACACACAAAACTAATTAGAGAATATAAGAGGTTGAGATTCTGAGGCTAAGTCACTTACAGTTGTGAAGAAACATTGTAAGCCCTTTTAACTGGATTTCTACATACAGAAAGGTGAATAGGCAAAGAACACAAATAGTCAGTTCAATATCTTTAATAAACACGGTGCTTTCAGTATACATTCAGACTCCTATATTTGTTGCCTACTTCATTTAGCGTCTGGATTAGCCTACCTTAATCACCTATAATAACAATAAACAATATTTTTATAGGGTTTCAAAAATACGTTTAAAAAATCCAAAACTTATTCATAAACAATCTCAGTCTCTTTATTCAGTACTTTGCAGCAGCATTACAGGATACTGTGATGGGAACGCTCTCCATGGCAGATCCTTTTAGTCTCTGTCACACTGGATGGTGAGCATCTGTGACCTGCACAAATCTCTCCACAATTGTTCGACTGGGTTTAAGTCTGGGCTTTGACTGGGCCACTCGGTGTCATCCAGACTTGGGTTTGGCATGCACTTTGGAGGAGGACCTATTCGAGCTGCATTTATCCATCCTTCACTTGTCTCCAGCCTCCCTGTCCCTGTGTGGTACTCCCACCACCATACTTCACTGTAGGGATGCTGTTCGCCAGGTCATGTGTAGTCTCTGTTTTTTGCCTGACATAGTGTTTGATGTTCTTGTGCAAAGACTTACATTTTCATCTCATCAAACAAGAGAATCTTTTTCCACATGTTGTTCAGAGCCCTTAATAAACCATTTAGCCAACTCCAAGCAATCTGTCATATGCCTTTTATTAAACGATGGCCTCTGTCTTGCCACTCTTCTATAAAGACCTGATTTAGGAAGTGATGCAGAAGTGGTTATCCTTACAATATGGTTCATTCTTGCCTCCAAGGCCTTCCTTGATCTACGTCTTGCCACAATTTGAACTTGGAGATCCACAGAGTACGTTTAATTGCAGTGTAAATTAAGGGTCCTTGTAAACTTGTAGGTATATGCCTCTCCAAACTGTCGAATCACTTCAAATTGCAACAGATTGTGTCCTTCGAGGTTCCAGACATGCATCCAGAATAATTAAATCAAACAAGACGCAACTGACCACAATTTGGAGTGCCAAATTGCCAAGTTTGTGAATAAGACAAATGGGTTTTTAATATAATAAATTTTTGAAACTCTTTAAAAATTTCACTTTTTATTTATGGTAAATACGTATAGATTAATGAGTAAAAATGATATCCAATCAAAACCATATCCACAACACAAGGTGCATACTATGTAAAGGGACTGAATACTTTCAGAATCACCTGTAAATGGTTTAAAACATCAAAGCTGCTGATGGAAGATGTATGTGAACCATTACATTTAGCAACTAGTAACTTTTACCCTGTTAGTAGTCTCTCTAGATGCTTTATGCTATACAGTCCAAAGTTTTGGCAGTTTTGGCTTATTCCTTCCTTGTCTCAGCAATTCAATGGGATTATATATCATAAATCATAGACATGTTCCCTGGCATTTAAGTTTGACGTGAAGAACTACAGCTTTGAATTCAATGGTGCCTCACTGAAGATCATCAGTGTGTTTCACTATATTACACTACTGCCACCATGCATCGCAGATGTGATGGGTCTGAATCACAAATATCAGGCCATATTGCACAGAATTTGATTTTCAAGATCATATAATTGTCAGTTTTTTTAGTATGACATGGAAGGTAACACCAATAAATTGACTCGAATATTCCAACAGTCCTTATCTTAGACATTCACATACCTTTTTCTATCAATGACTTTGACTATTAAATCATTTGTTAAAGATAGGCTAATGTAACGTGTTTATTAATTTTAACACTTTATTGATTGGTTTTATTTATTTATCTACCTTTTAGTAGGCATCATGCAGAAGTCCAGATCATTTCTTCCGTAAAAGAGTTAACAAATGTTTCTTGCAAAAATGTGATGTTCCATTTCATTCCCTTAGGGCATGTAGCAATGAGTGTTGGGTCTCTGTGAGGCCACAACATGTTTAGAGTTATTTTGTCTTTAAAATGCTGCAATGTACACAGTGATGAGATGTGTGTACACTCAGAGATACATTACATTCCTTTATCCCAGAATGAATGATAGAACACGTTTTTGTGCTTGATCACTACTAGTAGACTTAGTGTAAGATGTGTTAGAGAATTGTGTTAAGAAATAAGTTATTTATTCACACTATCTGAGATCAGCCTGTGTCCATAGCTACCAGGGAACAATTGTTTTGTAACAGTGTCAGAATTGCATATACTCACTTGCTTGTTGTCATATATTTGTGATAAGGCAAAAGGTGATTGTTAACTAAGGCTGTGTATTCACTGTAAGCTGTATGTTTATTGGGCCCTCCTGCTTGTGTCTGGAGCAATGTTGAACATGGTGTTAGAAAACACTCGACCACTCGAGAGATTAGGAAAGACAAGAATGGAAGACTCCCATTCTGTTTCATCTTTGTCCCATTGCGATGCATGTAGTAAATTTGATGTGGCAACATATCAGAGATTTATAATGCCTGCAACATGAAGCAATAGTCCATTTTCAAGGTTGACGATGGTTTGTTCTGTAGCATCTTGCAGTGATGAGTTTCAAGCACTGTGTTTTATTCCACGGATGTCAAGAAGTGTAGGTGTTTGGTCAGAAGGAGAGCGTCTCCAATCGTATTTGCTTGGTGGTCCCTGTCACTCGTCAGCACAGCCAGCACTGTCCCATCTCACTCGATGCTTGTGTCAGCTTCAGATACCTAGGGGAGATCTTACAAACATGACCGTGTGCTCTTCCTTTGAAGCCACTGGAAACTGAAGACTGCATGTTGCCTTATGAGTACCCCAATACACACACACCCACGTACACATGCAGATTTTCCTCACACACTACCTATAATGCACAAACATATGTATACACACACACACACACACACACACACACATACACACACTTGCGCCCCAAGCTGATCAAGTTGGCATCAAAAAGCTGATTTTATAAACAGTGTAAGTGAAATAAAGTTTTGTTGAAATCTATGAAAATGTGTTGTGTTTTTCCAGTTGTTGAAACAATACACAAATACACCCGTGTAAATTTACCTGTTTGACCAGTTTGACCTGCACTAAATGTGGAATTTGTGAAACTTTGAGAATCTTCCTGATCATTCCAAGACTTGCGTTTAAATCAATGAAATGTATTTTCTATGTAAAACAATACCAAACAATTCCATATGCACAATTTATGAACGTCACTTAATAATGAAAGAAGCACTACTATTAGCACTACTATTACTGTTACTATTATCATCTTTATTTTATGAATACTACTTACTTTACTTTTTATTCTTTAAATTAAATGTTATGTGTTACGTGTTAAGTGAGAGAGAAACAGTATCTCGATTATATTATATGTCATGGACATACAGTGTAATTGACAAATAAAGCTCCTTGAATCCTTGAAGACACCAGCTCAACCACTCGATCAAGGCGGGGGTCAATGTGTGGGGTCTCCACACTTGTGGTTCCTCTTTTGGGGTGAATAAGGACATGACACAGAAAAGCCCAAAGATACCCCATGCAAAAATCACGTCATGAATGAAGAGTGATGAAACACATGCTTTTAACAGTAACGGAAAAATGTTGTAATTAACACTTAAAATCAGTCACATTTTATTTATCATGTTGGTTTTTACGGGCTACTGTGAACAGAAGAACAAACTTGAATATGTAAGCCTGTATCACTCTCAGAAGGGAACGGTCACTTTCTGAAAGAGGTTTTGTAGGCATAAGACACATGCATAAATTGAACAAGCTCCAAACGTGATACAAAAGACAAACGTCAAGATATAAACCTTTTGGTCATATTTGTGAGATTACATCAAGCTCCCTCACAGTGTAGAACTCAGGACTGTTACATTTATAAAGTTATATTACATTTGTTACATTACAAATTGTCAGTGTGTGTTGGTGCTGTTCTTCAGATGAGTGTAGGAATACTGTGTTCCATAACCAGAGGTCTGTTTGAATCATAAACACAGCAGTGAAAAAGCACAAGTTGGGTAGTGCAAAGCAGCATAACTGCATACCACTCCCAGGTGTACCAGGACACGCCTCACAGGTGATGCTGAGATTACTGGTATTATTACTTACGTAGAAATTGCAAGCCTCCCATTGCAAAAAAAATATTTTATATATATATATCACACACACATGGCAGGATCCTCCACTAATCTCCAAAAACATCACAGAGCCATTCAGATAACTGTGGTACTGTAGCCTGCAATCAACACTGCCACTAAAATTACTGGCACCAAAGGAGCAATTGTCATCAGCCATTTCCCCTCATGCATTACTGTGGGAGTGGTCTACTGCTTCCTGATCATTCCAAGACATCATACAACAGCAACAAAAATTAGGCTTACAGTATGTCTAGTTTTATCTACTTAATTTGACATAACAATAACAAAAATTAAAAGAAAGGAACATACTCATATATTAAGCAGTCACACCGGGTCACACAATGCATAGACAAGGGTTAACAACCTCATAGGGGTGTGTCTACCTCATATAAAGACATGGTACTCCCTGGTTTATACAACAAACATTCACACTTTCCTCTCGACAGGCAAGCTCTAGCTCACAAACATGGACTTTGGCAAAAACCTTGGCATAGACAAGAAGGTGGATCAAGCCTGTGATCAAGCAGGTGAGAAAATGCTTTCAACATTAAGCTAGGGACTAGATGCCCCCAAAACACAATTTTTTATCTCTATGGTGCAATATACCCATTTGTAATACACTGATGAGTGAATTCCTCAAAACCAGTTAAAATGTATGGGTAAAGGACATGTCTAAAGTAGGAGTCCTCTTACTGTGTACGAGAGTTTAACCTCTCACTAGTTTGTATGAACCTGTTTTTCCTCCTCGGTAGCGTGTGTCGTCAAAGAGAAAGTGAACGCAGCTCTCACAGACTTCAGCAAGAAAGGACAAGGTAATTTCTTTAAAACATCAAATTTCTTTAAAATGTCCTTCGAAACAAAATTATTGCTACAGCATAGCTACAATTTGGGTAGGGTTTCATTTTTTCCACCACAGTAAAGTGGTGGCAGAGTGCCCGTGTGTTCACAAGTCTGGTGTTTCTGCAGAGACATGTGGAGCGTTGACCGGTGCGGGCAATAAAGCAGCCAAGGGGGCAGAAGAGAAGACCACAGGCGTGCTGAACCAGGGCAAGAAATTATTCTGACGTCATGGATTCTTTGTATATTGTATGGCAAAAGTCGCTATATAAACCTCCTCTAACTTAGTCAATAAAAAATATATATATATACATATATAACTGTGCATTGTTTTGAATGTGTTTGTCGAATGTAATGTGTGAATGCGTGTCTGTGACGCGTACAATAATATGGGTCAGTGCGTTTAAATATCAAATAAAATAAACTGAAAGTCAGGGAGGCAATCGTTTTTCTTTAAAATATTTTTTTTTATTCTCAACTAAAAGGCAATATAAATTTTCAGAATCAAATTTCCAGATACAGGTGTAGATGAGCTTGGTTGAATGGGTTGTTCCCACAACTTTTCCCTACATACCTCTACCCAGAGAAGGACTCACATGGTCTCCTTGCCTTTAATAATTAGCGCAATACGTTCTGAGTCAACAGCCGGGAGGATCAAGTCCTGTAAGAGCTGAATGAATGAATCATTCATTTTAAAATTAGGTATTCAGATTCACCGCGTCTCCAAACAAAATTGTTGAGAAAAACCAGCATTGGGACGGATTTCTGAGTAAAAAGAAAATTCCACTGAGTATAAAACTCCTGCTCTTCTGTGTAAGGCATCTTTAGTGATGTCTTTCATTACTTCGGCAATTAGGGTTCACAAGGTTCGAGCCCGTAAATCATAACATAATTGACCTTAAATCTGCTTTGATGGCTGACAAAGGACAAAAATATGGAACATGTCCAACTGGAGGTTTGACACAGTGCCACTCTAAATTACAGTGCGATAACAGCAGAGTCAATATAGCAAACAACACACATTATCTGTGTGCTACCACAGAATTTCGAAAGGACCACATTAGTTAATGACGGATCAATTTAAAAACTATCACAACTGTGATAGACTCGGACAGGATAACATTAAAACAACATGAAGTACTGCACAACATTGGTATCTGTTTAGTTTCGAGACTGAAGGCTAAATGCTAAACAGTGTAGCAAACTGTAGAAACTACAGACTCCGAACAGACCCAACGGTACAGGGATTCTCTATAATGAAAACAATGTTTTGGCGCTCTGTGAAGACATGTGACGATGATATTCTAGTGTGGAGACAATATGGTGGTCAATACAAAATGTTGCGATGTGATTTGGTGTGGGTCTAAGGGCTGCTAGATAAAAGGAAGGCCGGTTGGGTGGAAGGCAGGGCTGGGGGCGGGGCTTATGTGAAGGTCAGACCGGCTTCGTTGTACACCTTGAAGACCTTCTCAATGGCATTGACATAAGCCGCAGTCCTGAGGTCCAAGCCTAGGTTGTACTTGTTAGCTGTCCGCATAATTTGCTGCAAAAAGTAAAAAAAAAAAGAAAGACACTTTTGGAATTACTGAAGCCGATTGTCTGTGTGAACAGTCTCTACACCACATCACCCAGACAGTATTACCATTGAACAAACGGCTATATTAAGCATGCAAAAATGCCCTAAGGCAAGGGAAGGTCTGCTGTGTGTAATACACATACTACAGAGAAGAGTCAACCCCTGCCTACAGCCAGGAGACACGTGTCTACACCATTAGCTGTTATGCAGCAACAACTTACTGAGCTTGGGTCAATATTTACATCTACTCATCTCTGTCGTCAAATTATAATGTCATCAAATTTTTATTAGCTCTGAAACGAATGCAACAGCTGCAGTAAGGGTACAAATGAGATGACAAATATGTCACCACTACGGACATCAATTGTAAAGAGATAAAATCCTGATATTTGATCATATTAACTGATGCAATTTAATATGAATTAATACTAAAAAGGAGTCCAATAGTTTGCGTATCGGCTTACGTATCGTGATTATTGTGATGGTCTGTATTCACTGTATTATTAACACCCCATAGCAACCAAAGGCAAGTTTCATTGTTATTTTAAAATAATTTCTGAATGTCTTTTTTTTGGCTTTGATTTACAACATATCTAAATCAATATCTTTCGTTTATTGTTAGAATTCCTGTGGAAAATCCCTGATAATGATTTCATTGGTCAGGCCGTAGTTGCTATTTAAAGGTTCCTTCCATTTTTATACAGGGATGAAAATCTTGGGCAGAATCACTCACCCTTGCAGACCTCTCCATTGTGTAGGCCAGTCCAGAGTGCACGATGTCTTTCTCAGACGCACCCTGCATGTGACAGGAACCAAATCAGCTCAACACTTCCAACACTCAGCAAGCAGTCAAGAACTCATTCTGATCACCCCCCCACCAAACATAAAAGAATGAAGATCCCCATTAACATCTGTAACTCTAGTAAAGTTATTATTAAACAGAATTATTAAACTGGTTCAGGACTGATGTGATCAGTTCTGTCTGGTATGGACATGCAGCACTAACCAAAAACCTACCTTGGCTACTAATAGTTATAAGTTATATAGCAATTTATACAAAACATAAGCCACTTATTATTTCAAGTAACATTTCCAAGTGAAATTATCCAACTGAACAGATTTGACTTCATTTAACCATTCAGTTATTGAAAGAAGCAAGGTACGTGTGCAATGGCAGGGTTCTGTCAGGGAGTGGTGAGGAGACGGCAGCGTCGGGGAGTGGTGGTACAGCAGTGTTGGGGATAGGACTGCCATGATTAGTCGACTATTAAAATTGTCGAAGACTAATTTAATAGTCGATGCGTCCGTTTTCTTTCTCTCCAAACTGCTGCGTCTGCCTTTCTGTCATTGACGCACATGCGCAGTAGTGGAAACCAGGGTAGATAGTGGACGACATCCCAGGACGTTATACAGAATCCGTGTATCATTCGTTCATTTGATATTCAACTGAAAATCAAAATCGGAAAATCAAAAAAAAAAAAAAAAAAACAGTTCATTATTTTGTTTTCGTTTTGAATATTAAAAAAAAAAAAAAAAAAAAAAAAAAAAACAACCAGGCTTGTATTTTTCTGTATTTTATTTGATAATCCAAACAAAAATAGCTAAATTAAAAAAACGGATTCGGAGCCGAACTTGATTTTGATTTAATCATCAAATAAAAAACGGAAAAATGCAAGCCGGGTTTGTTTTTTTTTGTTTTTATATTCAAAACGAAAAACAAAATAATGAATAGTTTTTTTGATTTTCCGATTTTAATTTTCAATTGAATATCAAATGAACGAATGATACACAGATTATACAGACTGGTATAATGGCTACCCGGCTACGGGACTCAAAAGTGTGTCATTTTCTTAAAGTGATCCCACACTTTTGAGTTCCTTAGCCGGGTTCCGAAACGCGTGCAATATCTGCAAGGCAGAACTTGCCTTCCACGGCAGCACAACCGCGATGTATGAGCACCTGAAGCATGTTGTGGCTGATTGTGACAATGATGAGGGACCGTCATCTCTGGAATCTAAATAGCTAGTTAGCTGCTAAAGTTAGCGTAACCAGAGCATTAACTTAGTACTTACTTATCGTGGTAGCTGTAAAAGTTAACATTAGTGATGGCGATTTGTTTCATTAGCCTTTGCATGCATTCGTGTGTTTTCTGTAACGTCAGTGAGACCAAAGCTTTATTTTTGTGAATTCCTTAGTTTCAGGTACCTACCTAATTTGATTTAAATGTAACTAAGTTTGATGCCAGAGACAAAAAAAATAAAGAAAAACTTTAAAAAGTCAAAAATAAAATTATTAAATGTATTTATTTTTGTGTTGTTTAAGCCAGTACCTTATTAGGGGTGCACGATATGGACTAGAATTGCGATGTGCGATAACATTGTTGGATATCCCGATATCGATGTGAACCACGATAAATTAAGATTAAAATACAGAAATGTAGTGTCTCTCTGAACAGCAGCACGTTAATTTGTTTTGTTTTTTACTGTGTAATGTAGTAATGAATTCAGAATAATTCCAAATATTTTGCACGTTTATTCAACAATAGATTCAATCTGGGTTTATACTTTCACGAGTGACTGTAGCGCGTGACTCCGCACACCTCGTGAGCCTCCGCGAACGGCAGAAGCGTTTAATCTTGCCGTGTCACATTCTTTGCAGTGTTGTCCGAAACGATATGTAGGCCTAGTAGTATAAAAAAAAAAACACCCCTCAAATACTGGGGAATGAACATTTACCTGACCAATTTTAATGTTGCTTTGTGTTTCAGGTTTGAAAAGTGCTGGAATGTAGGCTAAATTACTTGAAAATGCTTGAAATTGTAACTACTTCGTTTCACAACAAATATCTGTCTGATTGAACAGTTCTCTTGTATTACGTTAACAAATACGAGCCTCTTGTAATTCCAGGATGAAACATGAGAGAACGTGAAAACGTTAAGATTGGGCGTTTTGAAAATAAACATCCATTAAATAATGTGATAAAAAAAGCGAATTATTTCGAATCATTTAGAGTATATGTATAAATATTTAATTCAATTAAGTTTAATATGCTGGGAATTATTGAAATGGACCTTGAAAGTGACGTACAAGTGCTTGAATTCCACCTTGTATAGGCGTATGAACCCTGCAAACATGACTGTTCTCATTGTGCTGAGACGCGGCGCGCGCGAACTTACAAAATTCGAGAGGTGCACGACCTCGTGAATCGAGGGCGAAGCCACCGCGATTATGTTATTTTCGCCTTGCGGACCCTCGCGCCACCTGCATCAAGTGTAAACCAGGCTTAAACCAAATCAGTGTCTGATGAGCGTGTTCACCTCACTCTGCCTCTTGCCTACTTACGTCACGTGATCATAGTCTGCAGCGCGAATAGCTCCCTCTATTGCTGGACGAGGATAATGCAATTTGAGTTTGCTGTTATTCAAGGAGTTATCGTGGCTCTTTCGATGTGTTTATCATGAAACTTCACATCGCGATAACGATAAAAATACGATTAATTGTGCAGCCCTATGCCTTATACTTATTTTAATAATTGTTTGTTGCAACAAGCTGCATATTTCATTAAAGGTTTAATGAACTATGATCTTAATTGTTTTTATTTTTAGTTAGCATATAGCTGAAATCTAATGATGGTTATATATATATATATATATATATATATATATATATAAATAAAAACAAACCATCATTAGATTTCAGCTATATGCTAACTAAAAATAAAAACAATTAAGATCAATTAAGATAAATATATATATAAAAAACCAATATATATATAAAAACCAAGTCATGGCCTGGCGGTTAGGGAACTGGTCTTGTGACCAGAGGGTTGCGGGTTCGATTCCCACCTGAGGCCATGACTGAGGTGCCCCTGAGCATGGCCCTTATCCCTCAATTGCTCACTTGTATAAAAATTAGATAAAAGTGTAAGTCGCTCTGGATAAGGGTGTCTGCCAAATGCCTTAAATTTATATAACAGCAGTTGCATTCTAGTGCGATAAGCTGTATGTTTTATATTAAATTAACGTATATATAATATCGGCAGCCCTAGTTGGGGAGTGGTGGTACGGCAGTGTTAGGGAATGGTGTGAATGCAGTTGGTGTTGCTCTACATGACTATGGCCTTAGGCTCTCTCACTGGGTGTTTCATGATCCTCATAAAGAACTTGCAATACTGGATCATAACACCACATTCACTTACAAAGGACACAAATAATCCAACTAGTGCAGTAAGAATTTCACCAGAGAAAATTCCTAAATACTTCATAAATTAAGCTTAATGGTCAAGAATCTTACTCGCAAAGTGTACGATTCAAGTAATCAACATTTTTTGCAGACGTTTGGCAGTGTAGTGATAAAGGAACCATTAATGTTGATTTGGATGCAAAACATACTTTAAGACAAATGTCTGCTGCCATCAGTGGCATTTTATAAATACTGATCTCCGTTTAACTTCAGCAGACACTTTTTGGCAACACTCAACCTAGGGTGAAAAACAATAATGGAACCATTTTTGGCAGGACAAACGATCTAGTGACACAAAACATCACGTTCATCACGTAACAACCCACAACAGGGAAAGTAGGGCAGTGCAAAGAAAGGATTAGCTGGCTCCACTGAATGGGAGTGCAGTCTCCTCTATACACGGGCTCTTCAGCAATATTCAAAGGGCTGTTTCTTATAGGTTTATTGTGCAAGTAGCTGCTTATGTTATTAACTGTGCTGAATGTCAATAGACTGTGTGGAAAAGTCCGCGACACCAAGCAGAAGAAACTGGGCAGTTTGTGAAATACCTGAAAATATTTTTTTGGTTTTTTTTTTTTTTTGTAAAAAGCAAAACATGAGACAGCTATATTATTTAGGAAATCTGTTTGGTGTCATTAAATTGCGGAAATCTGCACATTGCAGCTCGGGTTAGATCTTTCCAGCTCCTGGTGAGGAACCCAGCACCTTCATGCATCACTCCATGCCTGAACTCTCACTTCTGCAAACATGTGCTGGTGTGGTCTAGTCCACTACCAGCTAAAACAAGCTACCACTAATCACCCAGACATGTACCCCATTTGCACACGTTTTACTGTGCCCTCTGTGATAGTTTATGCCACCTCTGGTTTGCAGTGTAAAATTCAATATAGCAGAGTTCCCGGATCGGTTCAGTGTGGGTTAGATCAGCGTCCCCTCGCTGCCTGCCTGCCCCCCCCCCCCCCCGAGACGTGGCACTCACCGCCACTCTGGCCTGGAACTCCGCGGTGGGCACCACAGGGATGGGGCCACCTTGCTTCCCAAACTTCCTCTCCATGCTCTCCTGCACGGACACTGGAAGACCAAAACACACCAATTAGAAAAGTCATCAGCAGTAAGATGGTTTTAGCCAATCAAAAGGCTTGATTTTTCCCTCCATACATTCAAATGTATTCATATTTGCACAAAAACCAGCGAGTCACTGTGGTCCTCAATGTCAGGCCAGTTTTGTACTTTAGTGAAGAACACACAGTGAATTATATTTGGACAATTACAAGCTGATGTTGTGGGGGGGAAAAAAAAAAAGAAGAAAAAAAAAAAAGTGTTTGACATATCGGACGGCTTGGTGGTTAGCACGTTTGCCTCTCAGCACTGGGGTCTTGGGTTTAAGGCCCTATCTGAGTTTCCATGTTCTCCCCGTGTCTGCGTGGGTTTCCTCCGGGGTCTCCGGTTTCCTCCCACAGTCCAAAAACATGTAGGATAGGTAAATTGGCAGTCCCTGACAAATTCTCCCTGAGTGTGTCACTGTGTGTGTCTGTTCAATAAAAGCAGTTTTCCGAGTGTGTGTGCATGAATGTGTGTGTTTGTGTGCCCAGCGGTGGATGGTGCTCTGCCACTAGGGTCTGTCCTCTCTCCCCTTCCTGCACCCCATTCAGTCCCCCAGGGGGCTGTGGATTGTGTTGAAAAATACACTGTGTACAATTGTGTTAAAATTGTAAAGTGAGCTTGGCTACCTTGAAAGGTGCTATATAAATTGAACATTCATTCATAATGACTTGTAGAAGTAAAAACACACAACAAAAAACACCATGAAAAGTTCCTACATCTGCACTGTCTGTCTGTACAACCCTAGCAATACTGTGTCATGTTGGTCTTCTTCCTTTTCATTACTGCATGTCTCTAAATTTCTTTGAGCACTATGGCCTCAAAACACTTATCCACAAGTCATTACATATGATGTACAGAAGGAGAGATGGAGAGAGAACTGAGAAGAGAACGAGGGAAGTTAACAGAGGAATCCAGTGCGTGCCTGTGTATTTGCTCTCCGCAGTGTTTAGGAAAGTGCTCAAGGGCACAAGGCCACACCCACACATTGCTGCACATAAACACAGGTGACCCAGGTGCAACCGCAGAGCCTCATGGGAGAAGTGCCAAGCTTATGAATTCTGCCTATTAAAGGTGCAGTGAGAGCACACACACACACACAAACGCACACACGCACGCAGCTTGGAGTAGCGAGATGGTTTGGTATACTGCCGTGTATTAAGTGTGTAAAGAGTGAGAAGAGTGTGTGTAAAGAGCTTGCAGACTCACTCAGCAGGTGGTAGTTGGAATCCCGTTCGTATTTGAAAGTCAGGCGGCCGTAACTGACGTGGTTCAGGTTCTTGAGCCACTCGAAATAGGAGACGGTGACACCACCAGCATTCAGATACATGTCCTGCAGGGGGAGATTCAACAAACTCATTAGACTCTTGGAACCCTGCGAGATGTTTCAGCACCGCGTTCCCTTCACAGGCTAAACCAGTGCAAACTGCCACAGGTTCACAAACCAGCAGTGGACCAGTGTGTGTGCGTGTGTTATTCTTTACCGGAATAACCATGACGTTCTTCTCCAGGAAGATCCTGTCAGCATCAGGGGTGGTAGGTCCATTAGCACCCTCAGCAATGATCTACATCACCACAAAGTAACAGCTGTGTTCAACATCCTCACAATACATACGGTTTCATTATTCTGTGAATACCAGTCTGTAAAATATTTAAGTTACTGAAGTTTAGAGTAGGATAATATTAAAAAGATATAGAACTTTGAAAATCTCTTGCTGGATTTTGCAGTGATGAAGCAGTTATATACAGCAAGTTTCTAGAAACACCCTGGTTGCTGTCTTAAATTGCTGGGTGTCGACAGGATTAAATGTTCTCAAGCGATATTACCACATAAAGATCTCATTTCGATTAACGATCTCATTTTGATTAACGGTCTATCTTAATGAACCCTGTTTTCCAAGTGCACAGCTGACAGTTACGTTTCTCATGACAGGATTGGCCCCACGTTAAAACTCCATGTTAATACACTGCACCTTAAACGCAGCAGAACACTGGAGCACACAGTCTACTACTTTGTCATGAAACACTTACACGCGAGAGTGACCCGAGTAACGTTTTAGCGGGACATTTTACGTGTGCGTGGACAGCGCTCCCAGCAGGACTTCCCTAACAAGGAGTGGCACAGGTGGGCAGCAGGGTCTGACCTTGGCTTTGATGTTATGGGCGTTTTTCCTGGTGAGCTGTTTCTCTCCAGCGGCAGGGATGAGGATGTCACACTGAGCCTCCAGAATGTTCCCCTCATAGGGCTGAGCGCCAGGGAAACCCACGATAGTGCCGTGTTGCTGTGAGGAGGAGAGGGGAGAGCCTGCTTGTGAAAGGCCCCGGTGCGGTCACACCGCACCAGGGCCGGTCCCGGGAGGGACGACTCTCCCCCACGGTTATGTCTCAGCCTGGAGGGCCCAGAGCGGAGAGCTGCGCTCACCAGTTTGTAGTCCTCAAGCTCCTTGGGGTCTATGCCATTGGGGTTCCAGATGCTGCCATCGATCTCTGCGATGCCCACACACTTGGCCCCGTAACGGTGGAGGTAACGCATAGAGTGCAGCCCCACATTTCCAAAACCCTGAGAAAGAAAATATGTTTGATAATGCTAGGAGGCGTGCTCCTGAAACTATCGTAAAAACAGGTGAGTATGTGTTTTACTATTTATATGCAATGTCCAAAACCGTTATCCATTACAGCAACAGCAAACATATTCTAACAAGCTAAAGAGCGGTAATACATGATAAGTGGTGGAAATGAGTGAGATGCTAGACAAGACAGATGTCTATCTTTATTTTTATAGTTTCCTCATCAAATGAACTCTGGTGCCCCCATGTGGTCTAAACACTATCCTAAAATTATCTTTATTAGAAGCTCTAACAAAACACAGTACACTTAATACATTCCATATTCCACAAACTATCTGACTTTAAACAATTAGTTATACATGCATTTTTCTTTTCTTTTTTTTATACCCAAAATGAATGTCTTTTTGCAGTGTAATTTTATCCAAATCTTGCCACAATGTTCTTTGCGCCCAGGCCACAGACATCTAGCCTACACCTGGAAATGTCCTCATCTGCATTCAGGACAGAAGGCGGTGACCATCCCCCTGTGCATACCCCCATGTGTGTGCAGTCCATTTCCAAGAAAACACCATTTCAGCCCTAATTCCAGATCAGTCACTGTGAGAAGGAGTGAGAGACTGAAATAGACTTAGACTCCACTGCAATTAACCATCGACATCACTGGAGGAAAAAAAGTGCGGAGAGTGCGCGGAGAGTGCAGAGGTGACAGGACGTGCAGAGAGGTGGAGACAGGAAGCACAGAGTGCTGGAGGACACTTTCCAAAGGGAACTGAGACTTGTGCAGCACGCTGACTTTCACATCCCATTTCCCTCCTGAAGCCACCAAGCGTTGGCCTATATTTGTCAAGTGGGGTTACTTATCTCACCATTACCAACAAATGATGTTTTCCCTGGTGAAGATACAGTCAGTTTCCTCAACAGCACAATACTGAAGGCATTAATAATAGAACAGGTTGTTTCCTTTGAGGTTTTCCTGCAGTGGGTGAAAAAGTTCCCTTGTATTGTGTAGTACGCCACTCTTATCTACATGCAATTCCACACTAAATGTCCTCACTAAGGTAAATTAAGGAGAACTTACTCTGATAAAAGTTGTAATGTTCCACAGAATGCTAAAGTCAAAATTACAGGTATAATCTTGACATCAGCTCAGCAGTATGGTCACATGTACAGTCACATATAGAATGCTGAGGAATGACTTTTATAAAGGTCATTCTGACTGTTGACTTTTCTATTTTCTATTGATGGCACACGTCAAACTTAAGACAGGGGACAATATGTGCTTTGTGGTAGCGGACGTGGGAAGAAGAATCCAGCCTAGCGAGGCTGTCTGTCCCAGACACAGACAGACACCCTACCTGGATGATGAAAGTCTTGTCGTTGAAGCCAGGCGTCAGGCCCAGCTTGCTCATGTAGGACGCCTCATTGATGAAGTTCTCGATGCCGTGGAAGACCCCGCGGCCCGTGGCAGACACCCTGCCGTGGATGCCACCCTGGCTGATGGGCTTCCCTGTCACACAGGCGTGAGCGTTGATATCCTACGCGCGCACACACACACACACACACACACACACACACACACACACAACACAGAAGCCAGATTAGAGTCTTTGGTTTTACAGGCATATCAAAGCAGGAATACTTCAAGACATACAACTCTACATACATGTGCTGTAGGACAAGTGTGTGTACCACAGATAAGATCATATTAACACAACTGAAGAGTTCAAATGTCATCATGATGGCATGGAATCAGAGAGCCATTAAATTAAAGTGTAGTGTGGACCATAACACCCGGAAGCTTCCGCGGAGGGGAGGGGGCGAAGCTGACTGTGACGGAAGGGGGGAGTGTCTACTGCGAGCGTGGCTATTCCTAGCGGCTCTAAAGGCATGTCGCCAGGGCCTGGTCACGTGCGCTAGCAGAGAGGGGGGTTGGAGTGGAGAACGTGCACTCACAGGACACACTCACGGTCACGGCAGAGGACGTGGGACGTTAGGAAAGGGAAGGGAAGCCCCACAGCAAAATGACTGCAGCACCTTCACTCACTCAAACCATACACACTCCAAACACACGCCACCTTTATCCCTGTGGATATGTGGGAGAGCTGACCAAACCAGTAGAGACAGCATTCCCGGTTGTAATTTTGGTACTAAGAGACACAGATTATCCACATTTTGCAATGGCTTAATGTGAGCAGTCCTATAAACGTATTGGTTTGGTTATTTGTTTGTTTATTCTTTCTCCCCTTCACATTTGCTGAGGCATGTCTATGCCCTTCAGTACACAGGCTACACAGCTGCTGTATTAGGGAACTGGGTGAGTCAGTGAGTCCTGTATAAACTCAAACCCACTCACAGAAACTTCAATCTACTGTTTACCTGTGCAGCACCAGACGGATTCTCCGTCCTTTCCAGTGAATGGGCAATGGCACCTTCTCTCAGCTCAAGTAGAAAGGTCATGCAGTCATCTACAGACCGGTGCCTTTAACCAATCACTTCCTCGAATGCATCCAAGAATAACCTGGACTGCAACCAAGAAAGCCAATCCTGTGTCTCAACTACAGACCAGAGCGAAGGGCCACGCTAAACAAGATGAAGAGACAAGGATCGCTGGATTCAGAGCAGAAGTGACCTTTCATTCACTCTGGACACACGCAACTGAACACAACAGTGCTGCAGATCTCTGCTTCTGATGCGTGTGTGGAAACTATAGAATGTAGAAATGTTAATCATACACAGGGTCTGAAGAGCACCGAAATGGGTCAGTGATGAGCAGCTGGTTACATAAAGTGCTGCTTGTCCTGGGAACACCGTGTCCGGCCACGAAACCGATGGGGGGGAGACAATAATGGAGGCTTGTTCCCCCCAACCTGATTCCCATCGAGACACATCCCAGTGTGAAAGACACTTTAGCGTCTCAGTCATTTTACTGCACACTTCATCACCCCAAACTCGGAGTGGAGAGAAAATAACGAAGGTCAAAAAACAAAAAGAAACAAGTTCATTCAGGTTGTCATAGCAACGGCAATTGCGGTGCATAGACTCCCAGCTCCCTAGGAAACCAGTGACCCTGAAAACAAAAACTTCAACAAAACAGAAGGAACAGGAAACTTTTTACCATAAAAAAATAAACACTTCAGTGAAGCAATATAGTTTATACAGGATATGAGAATAATACTGTTGTCTTATGTTTGGCCATATTCTCTACCGCCTTTTACACTCTGATCCAGTGCACAGTGTTCAGAAGGAGACGTGTGCGATTCCATTAGTACCCAAGATGAAGCCCTGGCAGACCCGGGGTCAGTCCTAGCCCTGGCAGACCCGGGGTCAGTAAATGCTTCTTTCAACCATGCCAGCCGCTTTTGCCTCACTATTACACAAAACCTATAAAAGCATTATTTATAAAAATAGATATTGTGTGAAAACATATTTTTAGAAACCTAATCCAATCTCTGTTTATTCTGTAAAGTTTATATGACTGTATCTACAAAGACAAATATTTCAGAGCCTTTGTGAGATACAGTGTTATCAGGAAAAGTAAATACCAGCTATTGCTGATTATACTACACCAAGATACAAGAGGCTTTCTTCCCAACAAAAAAATAATAATAAACAATATATATTTTCGAAACTTTTAAACATTTAACCTTTTAGGAACGATGCAACAGCAACATTAGCTGACACAGAGGGAGAGCTACAGCTGTGCCTTCAGAACAGACGTACTGGTGTCTAGTCACTTACAGTGTGGGCAATAGTGTTAGCGTAAGTGTCAGCGATCCAGGACATCTCTCTCTCTCCAGTGCTCATGTCAGGGGCAGGCACGTCAATGCCAGGGCCTGCAAACGGAGAGACGGAAACAGTGACGGAAAGGAGAGAGCCAGAAGAGGACGAGATGATTATAACCCGCCTGTCCCCGTGAAAGCAGTGCACGGAGTTACGAATGCGCACTCTGGTCACGGGAACAAGCGACGGCTTCTCCGGTTACAACGATCGTGCCACGCGCACTCGCTGGCTGCCATGACACATTAAAGGGGATTCTCTAAAGAAAACATTTGTTTAACACACAGTCACTCTCTCGATCACCCATGAGCTGTTTGTGTTGGCCTGGAGACAGAATTCTACTCTTCCCAACAGATATACTCATTCTCCCATCAGCGGTCGTACAAGCTGTAGCACACAAATTCTCGTAATTAGTGTGAGCAATGCACTTCTGCACGCACTCCAGGCTTGAACTGCTTCTTTAGGCGAATTTGTCCCAGTGACCCTAGCGGGCCACCGTAGCCAGTGCCAGAGCTACTGGAGGAGAGCAGGGGGAATGGACTGGCATCCAGAGAACCAGCCACGCGTTTCCAAAAACAGCTCAGCGGGGGGTCTGGGACGGGCTAGACGGAGAAACCCTTCTGGTTCACAGGGACAGAGGGGCCTCTAAGAGATCCTGTGGAGATATCCAGTGTTGCTCTCTAGCACTGGTGACGGTGGCATGTTGATGGAACGCTACTATGTGAGGGTGTACGTCGTTGGCAGTTGTTTCAGACAATAAAGCCTTCGCTATTTGTCCGTTTTATGTGGGTTGAATGTTGCTGCACAAACAAACATTCTTAGCGGACACGTGTGGCAGATGGCCACGCCTAAATTACTTTCTTGCTTGTTTAGAAGTAAATGCACCTGGATTTGGAATGTCATAAGAACTGAATGTGAGATTAAGAATTGTGCAAAAAAAAGGGTAAAAGGAGCGTCAACTCACCAATGAAGCCCTTTTTAGCAAGCTCAATGGTGAATCTTCTTGTGATTTTCTCCAACTCGTTGTCCTACACAACATCAGAAGACAAACAGACAAAACTGCATCAGATCTGTTTCTCAGTTCCTCTTCAGTACTGATACCGTAACCTCATCTGAAGTGTTTCTCGTATTGGTGTTCCAGACAGTGCCATTCTGTGAGTTGTGCAAGGCTACCGGCACACCAATCCCACAGCTAACAGCGGGCTATTAACGCAACAGACTACAGCTGATGAAGGACATGCACATAGACAAGTCACAAATGTGGCAATACAACTCGTACGCTATTTT
The DNA here is from genome assembly GCF_052324685.1 of Brachyhypopomus gauderio. Classification (NCBI taxonomy): domain Eukaryota; kingdom Metazoa; phylum Chordata; class Actinopteri; order Gymnotiformes; family Hypopomidae; genus Brachyhypopomus; species Brachyhypopomus gauderio. The sequence goes on along the minus strand of NC_135213.1, from coordinate 14,900,235 downwards.
GTCTATAGTATCTTGTAAAGTCAAATTTAGACTGAACAACCAATCAGAAACTTCAGAAGCAATCGTCCAATAGAGCACAGATGAAGACCGGCGAGAGCCAATCACGCAGGACACACCACACAGACTGCAGGACACGACGGACAGGGACCATCCAATGGTCCAACGCCGTCCTAGTCTCAGGTCGGTTTCTCTAGATCTTAAATCACTGTTGCTTGCAGTCACGAGCTGATAACTAGCAAACTATTAAAATGCTGACTTGCAGCTTAACCGTGTGTGATCACCAAGTCAGCTGTTTTCCTCTACCAACCTCCAACCACCCCTGAAACTCCAGCCATGTATATATAAAAAAAGGAAATCCATATTTCAGATCAGCACTTTCAATCCCAGACACAAAGACTGCCAAGTTAGCAGTGCGCAAACTCGACTTTAACACTGTTTTTCTAGTTAGTCACTGGATGCATAACCGCTACGCTACGTCTTATTTATATCTGCCCATAATATCTAAATTACATCTAGCATTCCTGTTTTTCGCGAGTCTCAAGATTATAAGATTAAAACAATCTAACAAGACAACTGGGCAATTTCTATTGGTGTGACCAGTGAAATGAACATGCACAAGAAAAAAAATTAATATCGGAGAATTAGACGACAGTTGAGATTCTTTATCTAAATACTCTTTTTATACTCGTCCCTGCAGTGTAATGCTCGAAAGGAGACGCGCAAATTGCTCCAGATTAAAGGACATGGATAATGGATCCAACATGGAGGGGGAGATGCTTATATATGCAGCCTGACTCTGTAGTGCTAAATGCAACCCACCGATAGACAAAGTGCAACCACATAATGGCATTTTATAATGCAATGGTCAATAAATACTGATTAGGGCATATGAAAAAAAGATTCTGGTTATGAATGCAAATTCCTGAAAGCAAGTTGCCCCTGATCTAGAGCCAGCGTTCAGAGTGTACAGTCATTAACGAGCCTCCCTTTCCCTGCATGGAACAATCAAATAACAAAAGACCTATTTCAGGAGCAGGAGCAGCCAGGAGTGAAAGCTTCACTGGACACGGTGACAACACCAGAAGAAAACACTTCCACGCTCCGTGCCCAACACACAGACCTCCCAGGCACATCGTTTTCCTGGAGTTTAGTACTTACAGAGTAATTTTTGGTGTTGATTTTGACTCCAGCTTTAGCACCCCCGAAAGGGACATCTGGGGATGAATGATGAGACGTATTACAGCAGTGTAAAAGCCTCCAGTGTAAAAGACAGGCAGCAATGCAGCATCAGAGAATGAATGCAAGTTTACGCAGAGCGCATGCTGAACTGAGCAAAACGTGATGTGGGCCTAAATGAGCAGTGAGTGTGTGTGGGTGTCACGTTCATTATGGAGCAGCTTACTTACCCACAACAGCGCATTTGTAGGTCATAAGTGAAGCCAAAGCTTTGACTTCATCCACAGACACGTCCATGCTGTATCGGATACCTGCAAAATAGACAGAAAGAGTACGGCATCAATATCAGAGGATTGGAGCTGCAGTCAAACAACTGAAACATGTTCAAGCTTCAAACATTTGTAAATGTACATACGACATCAAACAAACTAAACAAAATAAAATAAAGATGCTCCTGTTCTCGTGGCTCAGGGCAGAGCTGAGAAGAGTATCTTGCTGTTAAGCAGCTTTCAGCTAGACTAAGGCCATGCTAATAGGCAGAAGCCAAGAATTCCCACTCCTGGTAAAGCTGGCACACTGTAAAAGCAGACATGGGCTATGTACTGCAATGCATCAGTTGGATAGCCTGTGTGTGTGTGTGTGTGTAGGGGGGGGCATGCTTTAGCATTTCCTTTCCTTTCCTATATGCATCAGAAATCCTATTAAATGTCTCCAGCAGGCCCTGCAGCAGAGGCTGTGTGCCTCTCAAGCCTAGCAGTCAGATCCACAATGTAGCAGCGTCACCATCACCAGAGAGCCAGTGTGCAGGGCGTGGCACTGGGTAATGCCTTCATTAGTACACACAGCCCATACTGACAGAGAAGCAGACTACAGGGTTTCTCTTATTCGCCTTTATGGACACTAGGTTTACATAGAGGTTGGGCCTTCTGGGAATTTTCCATCTGAAAGCATTTTAACTTTAGTCATGACAAACACTATACTCCAACACTGCCATAAAACGCTTCCACAAATAATTCGTTTTAATCCAAGACCCAACAGTTACACACAACTCCAGGTGAAATGGCAGGCTGTGGAACAGCTTCCTGCCGACACCGACTGCTTTTCTGGGCACATTACAACAGTTTACATCAGAGGACCCAGACTTTGCAGACAAGAGAAATGCAGGTGGACAATGAAGAGGTTGAGAGTTATAAAAAACAGAATGAAAGAGAAAGGGGGTTGTGACTCAGCAGAGAGTGCTTGCGTTTCACATCCACTCCTCTCCCAGGGAGGGGACACGGAGCAGGCTAACGATTCCATCCATAATTGCACCATTTTGGTGCAAAGGCCTGTTACTACATTTCTTTTTTGTTTATAGTCATCATTCTTGCTTGACCAAATTCTGCCACTCATGCATGAAATGCAGCAGAATATAGCAAATTCTTGCCAACCGGATGTATTAGTATTGCAGACAACTTAAGTGCTGTAATTCCATTCAATCTGCAATTTGTTTTCAACTTTGACTGTCAAAAGTGAAACCCGGCAGGTTTTTCTGGTTATACACACAAAACCGTCATGTCTCTGCCACATACCTGAAGCAAAGGCCTAATCTATACAATTTACTTTGACTGTTTTATTTTACTTTGTGATAGGAAACCAATGCTCCTGTTGTTGCATAGGCGTATATAAGATATATAGTTTATTCACCAAGCCAACTAGCCCTGATAAGCCAGATAGCCCTGCACACTTTCTAGTGCAGTTTTCCTGTCATGCAGCTGATTAATAGGAGCGCCTGTGGTCCAATGAATAGTCTACACCCTTCCCCCAACTTCAACCCACCCTCAGAAAAGCACTGCCTGGATTGGCTAGGTCACCCCCCCCCCCCCCCAACCCATAACTTCCTCACCACCCATCACTGGACCTCTTTCCACACTTCATATACTTTTCTATATAACCCAACCAGTGTTACTCAACACCCGAGGCATGTTTATTCCACATGTCCACAGTCCAGTGAAGAGGCTGGTATTCTCTGGTTTCTGTATCTCACTTAATGGAGGACAGTGATAAGGGCACACTGCACTAGACCTGCTTTTATTGTGTAGCGCACACCTAGTGTGCTCTGAGCCCATTAACTCCACATTGATTTGTCTTCAATACATTTCCCCTTCATTAAAAGATTCACGTTGCAAATAGATAAACTCTTTATCTAGCAAAAACGACATTACTCAAGTAAACTGCACGTCGTAGCTCTCCTTTACCATAAAGTCAAATCAGCGTTACAACACGCCAAACTGTACACAATGTAAAATGACAGCGACTATATTCAATTTTAGATGGACACAGTATTGAAAGAGTTTAGACTGCGAATACAAAGAAAGCTGCTGTTCTGCTTTATCGGGAAATAATCTAAATTTAGAGCAATTAAAATAATTAAAAAAAAACTTAAGCCCAACACTCTTGCATCATAAAATGTCATGTATTCTTTTAAAGTATGGCTAACAGCTAACCTAAGCTAGCTTACACCACCAAATAACCCAAGCCTGGTCCTCAGCAGGACATATTACCAACCTAAACATTATATACACACAAAAACAGAACATTATAAACATTTAATGCCTCTCCTGTTCTTTTTATTTTGAAAAATATGAGCCAATTAGCTAATAAGGTTTGTGCCAAACATATGTTAATGACATAAAGCCCCCAGCGAATTGGCTATGCTATGTAGCTAGCAGCCCGGGGAGAGCAGCTGTCAGGGCGGCTGCGTGAGGACCGTGAGGACCGTCTTACCCCCTTTACACGGGGTCCTGTGCTGGCTGTGCTGCGCCCGGTAGCCCTCGATCACCTCCCACTCCCCGTTGTCCCTCTTGATGGGGAAGGACACGCTCAGTACGTGGTTGCAGGGCTTGATGATCCGCAGGATGCCTCGCACCCGGAGCCTCTTCTGCTCCGGCGTCTCCCTCGTCTTCAGGTCCTCCACCAGCTTGTTCTCCACGATGGCGGCGCCGCGGTCAAAGAAGCCCTCCACCATCCTGAAGAAGTTGGGGTCGTCCTCTCCGCCCGCCGCGTCGCTGTAACGACGGAGCCGCAGGGAGGACGAGGACGCCGGCAGCGCCGACTCCACGCAGCCCGCGGCGCCGCTCGCTCCGCGGGCGAGAAGCTCTCCGAGGTACCGGTACATTTTGACACTGCGGTGGAGTGAAAGCGATGATGTGTACGCGAGAAATGGAGAAATAAAAGGGGGAAAGGGGGAAATGAGACCGCTCAAGCTCAGAGAGCCGCGTTGAGGATCAAAGTGACGGACCCTGTACCGTTTCCTTCGCTTTAAAAGGCGGCACGTTACGTCTCACGTTGCAGCGGCACACGCGGCACACGCAGTACGCAGCGGGAAGGTCAGCGGAGGGGCACGTCTCTGAGGAGGCGGATATTTGAATAAACGAACGCTTGTAAAGGGGAAAAAAGAGTAAGATTCATAGATTAATACTTTAAATATAGTATAAATTAAGAATTACGTTTGATTTTATAAATATAGTTTAAAAAGAGTTTAAAGTAAAATATGTAATACAAATGGAGACTTTTTTTTTGCATGATTTTATTGATCCAGTCATGACATAAATTGCAACTCTCTCTTTTTGTGTTATTTGATGTTATTATGGTACATCAAGGTACCAAGGGAAAACATTTGCGCCAGCATGTGTGCATGTGAGGGCAGCCCCGTCGACAGGGGGGGACAACCGGGTCTGTTGTCCCGGGCCCCAGGGCCAGGGGGGCCCATCAAAGAGCCCAGCAATTTATTTTTTATTTAAAGTCTATAATTTTTAAATAATCTTGAAATCTTTCATTAATATAAAATTCTGTACTCAAAATAAATTCAATGGCTAAAATATATGTTTTTTAACCTATTTGCATATTTTCCATTAAGTGCATACACCCCCGCATCCCACTGGAAAATGGTTTGATCCAGCACCGACCGTAACTGGCTGGTACCCGCACAACAGCGGGAAATACAGTGGTGGATAGTTAAAGTAAATACAGAAATCTGGAGCGCAGAAAAGAAAGGAAAACATTTACCTGACGAATTTTAATGTTGCATTGTGTTCCAGGTTTGAAAAGTGCTGGAATTTAGGCTAAAGTACTTGAAAATGCTTGAAAGTAACTACTTTGTTTCACAACAAATAGCTGTCTGACTGAACAGTTCTCGTGAAGACGTTAAGATTGGGCGTTTTGAAAATAAACAACCATTAAATAATGTGATAAAAAGCGAATTATCTCGAGTAAATGTATAAATATTTAACTCAATTAAGTTTAACGTGTTGGAAAATATTGAAATTGACCTTTAAAGTGAAGTACAAGTGCTTTAATTCCACATTATAAAGGTGTATGAACCCTGCAAACATGACTTTGTTCATTGCGCTGAAGCGCCGCGAAGTTACAAAAGTCAAGAGGTGCACGACCTCGCATGGACCGCGCGCGAGGCCCTCGCACACGGTCGGTGCCACTGCGATTACGTCATTTTCGCGCGAACCCTCGCACCGCTCGCGACGCGTCAAGTATATAACCAGTCAGCTGTCAGAAACAGCTTTGATGTGTGGCTATATTGTCAAATGACGAAATTCAAATGACGTGCGCCGGGGGGGGGGGGGGGGGGGGGGGGGGGGGGGGCACATTAGACTTTCTTGTCCCGGGCCCTAGCAAGACTGTCAACGGGCCTGTGTGAGGGAACCAGCCTTGATGTCTGGAGCAGGAATTCCTCGTCCCCCTGCAGGTCAACGTGTTGCATGGCTGGGGAGACTCCACTCTGTACCTGATGATCACCAACATATTTTTTCTAGCTATAGCCTTCTACCCAGGATAAAAGACCTGTTTTTGAGAGTTATACTGCCAACCATATCTGGGATAACACTTCAGAGGGGTATGGTATTCAGAAGCAGGGCACATCTGTAGGTTTCAGAGAAAGAGGGTGGGGTCATGGTCAAAGACCTGCGTCTCAGGTTCAGAGCTCCTGTTATGGAAGTCCATTCTACATAGAAAATCTCAGAGTAGGTGTGCTGATCAAGGTATCCCATTTCCACTAGTTATTCAAGGTTAATGATTTAATCCATCCACACAAAACCTTTACCCATTACTTATCTGTCAAATCCAGTTAGTACTGGGTCCTAGCTATTGTGTTAAAACAGCCCAATCTATGCCTCTCCTTAGTTGAAATGCAAAGGCATACACCCTGTAAGATAATATCTAATGAACAATAACTGATCAGAGTAATTTATAATTGACAAATGTCTGGGTCAAACTCTAAGAGTAATTGTTATTTCCCAATGCTGACTAAACTGGTTTTTGCACTGACCCTACATTGCCCCATGGACTCTGCACAGGAGATAAGATAAGCATGCAACCTTGGAGAATCACAGACCCAACAGCTCTTCATTATAAGTTGGTATCTCACTTTGAACAGAATAACAGCAATACCAAGAGTTAACATAAGCAATTTGACCTGTAAAGACTGGTTAGGTTCTGTTAGTCCTGCATACCCAGTACTCACACAGACAGTATTTATTTAGTTTTATTTCTATGTCATATTATTTTTTTAGTATTGAAAGATGTGGGTGATCATGTGAAAATATAACTAGGTACAAACCCACTTGTCTTTAAGTAGTGTCACAAAGCTGTAAAAAACATTTGGTCAATTTAATTGCAACTCTTGCATACTAATACTATATTGGGTAGTGTACAGTTTTGCCTGCTGATGTAGGAGTAGACATCACACCTTTCTTTCACAGTGATTGTTGATGTATAAATCACTGAGAAAAGACATTGCTGGATGTAGTAAACGAGTACTGGTCTTTATCGTCTATACTTGTGAGGAAGATCACTGTAATTTGATTAAAAGAGTGATAAAAATGAAACATTTCCAGGGACTCGATAAGCAACAGGACAAGATAAGGAGCTATCACCAATGCCAGAGTTAATGCAAATTAAAGTCGAATACTATATGGACAAAAGTCTTGGGACACACCTTTGACTCACTGCATTCAGGTGTTTCATTCAGTTCCATTGCAACAGGTGTATCGTGTGTAGGTGCAAAGCTGATAGTTCCAAACCTCTGAAATTAACATCAGCACAATAACTGCACCACGAGCTTTATGGCAGCACAGCAACTGCATACAAACCTTTTTCATCACCAAGTACAATGCTAGGCATCAGGTGGATAAGTGTAAGACACACCACCACTGGACTCTGCAGCAGTGGATGTATTAGTCGGGGTTTAATGAATGCCAGGAGAAAGTTCCCTGCCTTACTGCTCTGTGCCAACTATAAATAATCTGGGGATAAGGATCTGGGGTTGTTTTTCATTGCTAATGAAGGGAGTTCAGTAATCTTGCTCTGTTTACTCGTTCATACCCAACTGGACCAAAGGTGAGACATAAAGATACAGGTGGATCCCCCTTCATTTTACTCAAATGTTAATGCCTTTATGGTCATACCTGTCTATGCCACCTCAATCTGGGTCCCATATTAGGGTGTGCTTAGGTGTAATGAAAGAGCTGAAATGGCCTTAAAAATACCTTATGCTCATTAGCCTTTAACACAGTGAAACATATTTACTTATTAAATTGGTTTATCATTTATATGTAGTCAAATTGTCAATATTTAATTTGCAGTAATATATTAGACTGCATTAGTATAAATATATAGTAAACTTTCTGAAGCATGTTCATTTAACATGCTCCCTGGACTTTGTTGTGGAAATTTGAACCTTAATGGTGAGCAAGACCCAGTCAACATGTCCATGTGGGCCCCACTTGGGTTTGAAATGGGCTGGCATATGGGCCCGTTTTGGGCAATCCAGCTGGGGATATAGGGTTAGGGTTCGAACATTAAACAGCAGTTGGGTAGGGTATCAAAGACAAAAGATAGAAAAATAGAAAGATGGATCGATCCAGAGACCTCCGTTACACACACTCAAGAGCATCTGCAAGAGAAAGCATAAATAGTATATAGTATAGTTTTATACTATTCTGCAACATGATTACATCATACTTCCGTGACATGAGTTAAGCATGTGGCTCACATGACGTGAGGTGATGGGCCTGTATCATACACTGATCAACATGTCCTAGGCCTGACACATGCTTAATATACCTTAATAAACCGATTTCCTTTCCACTTTTACTAATAGTGGTCAATACATATATGAATACTGATAAATATGATTACAGAAAGACCAAATATAAATTTTGCCCCGACAACTTCTAATTTTAGATTTAGGATCAATTTTTTTATCTTTAGGAACCATTTGTTTTGATTAAGGTGGGCCATGAAACGAGTTACATAGTGCAGTCTGTAATAAAAGTCCAACACCCCCAGCCAGTCTTGGTCTTTTGCGTTCTTGCTCAGTGACTTCTGTGCAATCATTAATCATGGTCATGTTTCAAAGAGGGGAGTGAAAACACGTCATTGGCTCACACACGGACACACCCACCGTGTGGTTGGATGAGTTGGGGAGGTGGGTCCTCACGCGCTCATTGGAAACTTCTGTAGGACAAGATGCCCAAATCTGTTTAAGGCAATTTCCATACTAAATGCACCTTTAAAATACTTTCACTGATGTGTTTTATGTTTAGTGTGATTTTCACTGTTAATCAACAGATGATAACAGATAATAAAACATTTTACCATTTTTACCAAAAAACTATTACCAATTTTATTTAATAATAATAAGTTGCCATATATCTATATATAGAAATTTCCCATTTTCTTCCCTGTTATTCATTTGCCTAACTTATGAAACAGCATTATTTAGATAGGTAGATAGATCTCAGCACAGTCATATAATATCCAGTTAGAATTGCATAAATTCATGGTAGATTGCCACTGGGTGACAACGGTGGTATTGCACACCTCTTTCCAGTCAGCACAGCAGTGGCGACATCTATTGACCAGTTTGTCTTACTGCATGTGTCTGTGCTACAAGGGAGAAGTCCCAGACTGGTACAGTTTATCTGTAGAGTTGAGGTTTTTATCACACGTTTGTGGTCAGTGTTTAACACTGTGTTCAACACTCTGCAGCACAAATTCATACAACTTGTATAACGATAATACACCAGTATCAAGATCTGAGAACGTTTTCCTGTGTTAATCTCAGTCACCATTATCAATCAGTGCTAGAACTGCCATTGCTAACATGGTTTCTCGGTGTAATGTCAAGGATATCTGAATATAACGTTTGAGCCACCAGAATTTGCTTAGGAAAATAACGTAGTTTACGTAGTTCTGCCAGGTGGGGGAGCCAAATAGCTATCAGAAAATCTCAGGTTCCAGATTTGTGTTTGCTTCCACACCATATTAAATTTTTAGGGTTAAATTTATCAAACCGTTAAAATATATATTGTGCAAAATACGATGGGCTTTAAAATCTAAATTATTGTACTAAACTATATATGTAATTTACTATAACCAAGAACTGAAATCAAATATTTATGTTTTTACACACACACACACACACACACACACACACACACACACACACACACACACACACACACACACACACACACACACGTGCCTTTCACAGATACTTCTAAATATATCATTTAAAAAGCCAGAAAACATTAGAAGACTAAAAGGGAAAGAGTTGAATAAGTTCCCACGAGAAAGCTCCTGTCGTGTGCCTTGCTGCCGGAAGCTGTGGTCACTGTGGTTTCACTCTGTGTATAAAATGCTGTCTGCCTGACAGAGATAGACAGCATCACAGAGGTCTAGCGTGCTGATCTCAGGTCAGTTTTAGCCACCTCAGCTCGAATAAGAGCGCCACTTCTTGGGATGAGTATCAACAGGCAGCACAAATCACATCTCTAACTGTCACATTCATTCTTTTAGTCATATGGTCCGTGTGAGGGCACAGGACAGCAACACTGACACAGACAGATCAAAAAGTCCCTGTGAGGTCTCAGAGGAAGCTGTACCCAACTGACACCACAGACAGGCTTCACGCGTGTTACACATCTGCCACTGCTAGACAAGCTGAAGCTTTGGTGTGACACTAATCTCTTTTTGTTTCATACATGTTTGGTCATTGGATGTAGCTGAATTGTTCAATTTTTCGTGTCTCACTACATTTTCGCAAACTGTCATACTGGGCAATTTGAAAAAAGGTCTTTTGCATTATAAGGTGCACTGATCATCTTATTAAAGAGTTTGCAGCCTGTGCATAAAGGAAGACTGCAACCACTTAAAGCAATATGAAGGCCATTACATCAGCTGTTCCACTGCTATACGCTTGGCAGTACGATGTTACAGGCAGCTTCACTTGAAAAGCCTTTGGTTTCTCTCCCAAGTCTCTTCCATAACAGTGCTCACGTCCACATACGTACTAACAGCAGACACAGCTGGGTGTTTGTGAAAATCCTCCATGGCATTCGTAGATGGAATCATTTGCGTCATGTCCTTGGGCTGAAGTAATATGCTTATTATGCTTATTGATTCTGTTTATTATTAAACATACTGATTTTGATTCTGTTTATGGAAAGTATGCTCTATGGGGTGAGTGTGTGTTTATAGTTATTTAATATATACAGCCTATAAGGATAACAACCAGGTTTGGGAGAAATACATAAATCCCTCACATAAGTAGAAAGAACTTAAAAAAAAATTATACATTCTTTTGATGAATTTATATATATTTAAGAGTATGTAAATAAACTATAATAAAATTATATATAAATACATTATAATTGTATTATAGTTTATTTACATATTCTTACTATTTAAAAATGAAAGTGTTAAAAATGTAAAGGTTAAAGTAGTTGTAATAAAGATATCTATTAATTGTCAAAAGTAAAACTTCAGTGTATGCCCAAAAGATTGTTTCAAGTCTTCATAGTTTTTTTTTTTAATACAAACAACTTGCACTTTAATTTTATTTAAGTATCAAAAATAAAATGTAGTTGTTATGCATTTTAACTGGAGGAACACTGTGAAGTATTTGTGCTTTATTTGATTATGCTTTTGATTTAAAAACCTCTATCTCTAAAAGTATGAGCAAAATGGTACATAAGTTCATTTATTATCAATTATTTTCCTCTGCTAGTAATAAAAGTGCCTTTGTGTTTGACATTCAGCTGAATGACCAGACTACACAGGAAGGAATGGCAAATAAGTATTCAAAGGTGTAAAACCCAGCCCAAAAAAACATAATTTAAGATATAGGAAGTAATCAACTCATAAATAAGCATTTCCTCTTCTAGAAACCTTCAACAAATTGTGTATTTGGTATATCTTGCATTACAGAACAATTTTGCATCTGTTTTTCAGGCTACTGTGTGCTAATCTAATGTTCTTATCCAGACTGGTCCATTCATTTTCAGAACCCAAACTTCTGAATCAGATTACTTGAGCAGCTTAGAGAAATACTGCTCTCCATGTGGTCAGAGTGTGATATGATTGGCTAGAGTGTGATTGGATATGTTGACACAGTCATTTTCATGCTCCTTTTAGCCATGGAAAATGGTGCTCTGCTACAGAGACCCTGTGCAATATGGGAAGCTCTTAAAGACATCTGTACGCTCCATTGAGAATAAGGCTGCCCAGCCAAGGGACATGGCCTCCGTGAGAAAGCACAGCTCTGTTTACCAACCTCAAATGAACACCAATGAGCAAATGGGATACTTCTGGCATGGAAAAGGAATACCCCATCAAAAATGATCAAATAAAAAAAACACAGAAGAGTTATCGGGTGGTTTTATAAATCACCCAAAGTAAAATATTGTCCATCATTTCTTTTCAAACTGTTTTTAGTCAGGCATTCACTTGACTGCAGAATATGACCTCCAACAGCGCAGTCTGTAATACATTCTGATGTCATTTAATGTTAAGATTTCTCTGCTGAGAGGGAAACAGCTGCTGCATGTACACTTCATAATGTCAGCATGTAACAGTTTCACATTGTTTCAGATCCCTCTTGAAATTTGTGCTACTCTGTGTACAACTTGGGCTGCATGTACAACAGTGCTGCATAGCACTACATGCACTGAGAAAACGGCATAGTGTTGTGCCAAACTGCTTTTCTAGGACCCATACATGAAAATGGATACCACAAAAAACTACAGGGAAAAGCAGGAATGTACCTGAAAGTCCTGCTTTTGTCATGGGCAATGTCGCAAGAGTCTTATATAGAGAATGAACAGACCTGGTGGCATGTACATTGCTCCTCAATGAAGTAACGGTTGGATATCAACTGTTGTGTGGGTGACTCCCTAGTGTGTTAAACCAGAAGGGAAGAGCAGACATAAGTGATGTGTGGTTGAATGCATTTAGTCAGGCAAAGTGGTTGGTGAGCCTTCACATGAAGGCCAGTAAAAACATCTTTAGCAGGTTCCAGTGAAATGCTCATTGTATTCACAAGTTCATTCCTGCAACAAGTGTGCACCATAAGGTGTAGTGCAACCTGAACCTAGGGGCCGCAAAGCCTCAATCTCAACGTTGCCTCAATCTCAAAGTTACCTCACAAAGCGACTCCTGGACAAATTTGCCAAGCTGATTATACACCTTTTATGTATGACTTGGTACTTCACTCTTCCATGACTGAGATAGACCTAGGACCCAATTTAACCCCAACTGCTCCATGGGTGCAGTGCTAGGGCTGGCCACTGCTCTGGGCACATGTACCATGGCCCACTAGTGATCACTTGTGTGTGTGTGTGTGTGTGTGTGTGTGTGTGTGTGTGTGTGTTCTCACTGCACAGATAGGTAAATGCGGAGGACTAATTCTGATCGGGGTGGAAATCACAATATGGAAACTTAACAACTTAAATGGATGGAGGAAAACTGGGTAGAATTCTCACTATCCTGGAACCTGAGAAAGCATCTGTGTTGGTCTTGAGAACTAGAGCAAAACATGATACTGAACTGCAGCCAAGAGAACAGGAGTCAACATGACTGACAGGCATTCAACCATTTTGCAGTTCGGCAGTACTCCAGCTTCTTGTGGTCTGCCAAAACCAGAAGGGATGGTCAGCCTTCTCTAACCAAGGTCTCCACTTCTGCAGAGCCAAATAGAACAGCCAGGGGTTCACAGTCTCCTGTCCCATACATCCTGTCTGTAGGGATGAACCTATACACGTAGGAGGTTCAAGGATCCACGTAACTGAGACTCCTAGTTCGCTGGAACAGAACAGCTCCCAGACTGGTCTTTAATGTCTCTCCTAGATTAACTGTGCAGTCATGTAGGATGGAGCTGGGTGGTGTTGTAGAATGGAGCTGGGTGGTGTTGTTGAATGGAGCTGGGTGGTGTTGTAGAATGGAGCTGGATGGTGTTGTAGAATGGAGCTGGATGGTGTTGTAGAATGGAGCTGGATGGTGTTGCATTTGCCAAAACCCTTCCAGAGGACCAGCATACTCAGGGAAAGGTATGGAAGACAGCTACAAACACATATGGTGACAGGAACATTACCAAGACAGCAACTCTGGGTTGGACCAGGTGAGGAGGGGATTGTTTCTATAGCAATATTAAAATCACAGAATTCAAAAGAAAAAAAAAAAAAGTGGGTGGCTGGTCCCCCTGGTCTTATATGCTGATCCAGGATCAGTCCGTTATGCATGCATTATAGTTAGACCTACTGTCTGTGGCCAATGTGCAGAACTCCAGAGCAGTTTCTCTGACTGATCTTGGGGAAGGACTCCCCGCATGCTCAGAAACCATGCTAGGAACCGTGTCAGCCGGAACAGCCGCATGCAGCACGGCAAGACGCCCTTCGCACGGCTCACCAGCTGAGACAGCTGTGATAGCTGAGATAACTGTGATAGCTGTGATAGCTGTGGCTGTTATTCAGGCTGCTGCTGTGCTGGCGAGCCTACAGACGTGGGAAACCAGACTGCTGGTGTTATCCAAACAGCTGCTTTTGAGCTGACAGAGCCCTCTGTAAGATGTCCCGAATCCGTCTTCTGCATTTTTGGTAAAATGTTTTGCAAGATGCATGCTAATAAATTTAGCTACTATTGTTTTTGTGGTTACAGGACAAGCTAAAAAGGTCAGAACACAGACAAGGGCCAAACGCAGTATGGAACGACAAATAAACCAGCAAAAGGGTACACCTTGCTAGTACCGGGTTGGACCCCCTTTTGCCTTCAGAACTGCCTTAATCTTTTGTAGCATAGATTCAACAAGGTACTGGAAACATTCATCAGAGCATCTGGTCCATATTGACATGATAGCATCACACAGTTACTGCAGATTTGTCGGCTGCACATCCATGATGTGAATCTCCCATTCCACCATCCCAAAGGTGCTCTATTGGATTGAGATCTGGTGACTGTGGAGGCCATTCAAGTACAGTGAACTCATTGTCGTGTTCAAGAAACCAGTCTGATATGAACCAGTCGTGCTTTATGACATGGCGCGTTATGCTACTGTAAGTAACCATCAGAAGATGGGTACACTGTGGGATGGACACGATCAGCAACAATACTCAACAAAATAGCAACCATACTCTCTATGGGTATAGTCTGTGGCGTTGACACGATGCTCAGTTGGTACTAATGGGCTCCAAGTGTGCCTGGAAAATATCCCCCACACCATTGCACCACCACCACTAGCCTGAACTGTTGATACAAGGCAGGATGGACCCAGGCTTTCATTTTGTTGACGCCAAAGTCTGACCCTACCATCGGAATGTCGCAGCAGAAATCGAGACTCATCAGACCAGGCAACATTTTTCCAATCTTCTATTGTCTAATTTTGGTGAGCCTATGCGAACTGTGGCCTCAGTTTCCTGTTCTTAGCTGACAGGAGTGGCACTCGGTGTGGTCTTCTGCTGCTGTAGCCCATCTGCCTCAAGGTTCGATGTGTTGTGCGTTCAGAGATGCTCTTCTGCATGCCTCGGTTGTAACGACTGGTTATTTGAGTTACTGTTGCCGTTCTATCAGCTCGAACCAGTCTGGCCATTCTCCTCTGACCTCTGCCATCAACAAGCCATTTGCACCCACAGAACTGCCGCTCACTGGATATTTTCTCTTTTTCAGATCATTCTCTGTAAACCCTAGACACATTTTCTGTGTGAAAATCCCAGCAGATCAGCTGTTTCTGAAATACTCAGACCGGCCCGTCTGGCACCAACAACCACACCACATTCAAAGTCACTCGGTTTGAACTGCGAAGATTGTCTTGGCCATGTTTGCATGTCTAAATGCATTGAGTTGCTGACATGTGATTGGCTGATTTGACATTTACGTTAATGAGCAGTTGGGACAGGTGTACCTAATAAAGTGGCCGGTGAGTGTATATTGAAATAACACTTGGTGTGCACTGACTAAATGAGAAATACCTCACAATAAAAAGGGGGTGAGGGATCAGTGTATAAAAGGGATAGAGAATTGGAAACAGGTGTAACAATTCAGCATTCGCGGGACGTGGTAAGATGAGCGCCCCTTGATTACCCAAGGGATGCTGGGAACTGAAGTCCTGACCTGCAGAACCAGGAGTCAGCATGACGTATTTTCTTTTGACAGTGATGTTTTTCTTGGCACTAATGAATTCTTTGCCTGTATTGCAACATCTCGGTTGATGCAGAGAGAGGAAAGGAAGATTGAATGTTTTTGTGATTGCAATAATTCTTGTAATCATCTTAAAAATGTTTTGGCAAGAATAAAAAAATCTTTTAACTCCTAATTGTAGTCATTAATCATATGTATAATCAAGTATAGAGTTTGATTCAAACATGCACATACCTTTTTCCTCTAATATACTTTAATAACCAATTATAGTTTTATGTATGGTTCCCATACAAGTTCCAAATAGTACAGGTATTAGAATCCATGTTCATAAATGTAAAGGAAAAGAGAAAAGAAAAGAGGAAAAGAGAAAAGAAAAAAAATCAGTGAATGTAATATAAGGCTTCAAACATTGATCAATGCAGACATTTTCACAGGAAAAAATACACTCATTGTAGCATAATGCAATTTTCCCTCAAAATGTAATAATAATAATAGAAATGTAATAATAATAATAATAGAAAGAGAGATAGGGAGGGGGAGAGAGAGAGAGAGAGAGAGAGAGAGAGAGAGAGAGAGAGAGAGAGAGAGAGAGAGAGAGAGAGGGAAAACATGTATTTATGCATGGTTTGGTATTGTTTTATATTTCTACTTGCCAAGAGTGCAGTATCTCAGTGTTATTTTACACACTGCACCTAACCAACCCTCTCCAAGCCAGTCAACTTGAAAATGCTTGTAACTTTGTAGCAAAGTAAATCTGCAACAAAGTGGTTGAGCTGGGTGGTGATGCACTATGTAGGCTATTGCACTAGTTTCATTGCACTAGTTTCAATGAATGTTTTGTCATTGTACAAAATCTCATTAATCTCAGAAACAAAGAAACCTCGAGCTTCCTCCATGTGTAGAAACAGGCTGCAGAATTATATAACACAATTTTCACATACAGAGAAGATATTGGGCAGTCAGGCTATAGAATTAGTCAGTACAGTCATTAGATTATGTGTGCCCCCCTAAAAAAACAGCCGCTATAAATTCTAAGTTAAATTCTATCAATATTTTACACTTATAATCCATGTAAAGTTAAAAATAGCTTTCACATTTGGTGGGAATATGTAATATAATTTCAAATCATATGATATTTTAAGTCTTAATAAGTCATTTGTGGTCAGAGCATTGAAGTCTCATAGTGGTCCAAGGGCCAGGACTGGTGAGATGTTCCATCTGGTGATAAAGGAGATCAGTCCAGTCATTGTGGAGTCCACTCATCCAAACACGTCTATATGATCAGCTTTCAGCGGCGAGAAAAGACAGATCCATCTCAGTGTTACTGTCCTCATACTTGGCATCAACAACACATATGTGCACATGTCTGAAAGATGCATTATGGGTGTCTAGGGAATTATGGACAATAAGAAAAAAAAAATCTTGGGACAACATTGGCAACATTTAAGCGATTAAAAGACATGATTCAGAGAAACATGGGGTTGTTAGAAACAGACACAAATGAGCATAACACCAATTGTTAAATGCAGTTTAAGTTATTATCTTTATAAATCATGTCTTAAATATTATAACTGCTACATAGATTGGAATAAATGAACACATAGTTACTTTTTGCCACTGTTTTGCGCATATTCAGAACTCTTCCATTAAAAAGCATCGGTGTGCTTTTTTAAATAGATACCTATCATTTCACATATTCTCTATAAGCATCACATATATGTCATACATGTCAGTACAAGATATAATACAATATCGATCAAACACTGAGCTACATTAAGAATGTAAAAAGAAGGCTACAGGATCCACTCTTTGTCCACTGCTGTGTAGACAGGAGACAGTACCAAGGCACTAATGACCACCAAACACTGCAAGTGTTTATATGAGAAAATAATGATCATTTCTGAGTTAACAGTTCTGTCATTGTGGTGAGGATGAGATTCACAAGTGAAACTACCAGAGGGCAGGCTGGTGTTAAAAAGTGGGTAGTGGTTGAAAAGATGCCAGGAAAACACACCATGTTGGACTCACATACAATATTGCTTTCTTTCATATTTGGTCTACAAATACATTTCTGGGACCATTTGATGCTTTTTAAATAAAGTGCTTCAGGTAGGGAGGGGCGCTAGGCACAGGATCACTGTGATGATGGCAAATGAAGGAATGTGAAAGGAAAGATTGAGAAAGCTGAAACAGTAAAGCTAGAAAA